>NC_083444.1:25016140-25238640 GCF_020745735.1 Hemiscyllium ocellatum
GGATAAGCGTTTCGGTGGCCACAAACGAGAGTCCAGGATGGTATATTACCCCTCTGGTGCTACGATCCTTGGATGCCTCAGAGCGGTGGAGATTGTAGAGAGAGGGGGTGAACAGCCAGTGGTCATGGTACTAACGACATAAGTTTAACAAAAAAAGGATGAGGTCCTAAAAGCAGAAAATAGAAGGAATATGAACTGGGAAGGAAGTTGAAATGTAGGACCTCAAAGATAGTAATCCTGAGATAACTCTGTGTCACGAGCTAGTCAGAATAGAAACAGCAGGGTATGTAGGATGAGTACGTGACTGAAAATGATGTGTGGTGGGGGGGGAAAGGGTTTCTGATTGGAGGAGCATTAGGATCAATACTGGGGGAGGTTGGACCTGGGCAGGACCAGGACTGATGTCCTTTGGATGTACTTGATGGAATGGGTGGGAAAGGTTTAAACTAGTGTGGCAGGGGGATTGGAACCAGAGGAGTAAGGCAGTAGGTACAGAAATTGAGGGAGAGGTAGAAACCAAGGCAAACATGAAATAGAACTGCTGAAAAGAGCAGGGGAGGTGTTTCAGTGTGAAAAGAATCATAGGCAAGGGAGATGAATGTAGAGGAGAAAGTGAGGTCTGCAGATGCTGGAGGTCAGAGCTGAAAATGTGTTGCTGGAAAAGTGCGGCAGGTCAGGCAGCATCCAAGGAGCAGGAGAGTCAACGTTTCGGGCAAAAGCCCTTCTTCAGGAAGGGAGTGAAAAAGGCCAATGCCATGCTTGCCTTCATTGGAAGGGGCATTGAGTAGAAGGAGAGGCAAGTTATGCTGCAGATTTACAGAACTTTAGTTAGGCCGCACTTGGAATATTGTGTACAGTTCTGGTCGCCACACGACCGGAGGGATGTGGCTGCTTTGGCGAGGGTGCAGAAAGGGTTTACCGGGATGTTGCCTGGTATGGGGAATTTTAGCGATGAAGGAAGGTGGGATAGACTGGGGAAGGGTCACCGGACCCAAAAAGTTAACTGCTTTCTCTTCACAGATGCTGCCAGACCTGCTGAGCTTTCCCAGCAATGTCTGTTTTTGTTTGCATAAGCTGGGTTTGTTTTCACTGGATGGCAGGAGGTTGTGGAGTGACCTGATATAAGTCTATAAGATGGTGAATGGCGTGGGGAGAGTGGAAAGTATGAGGCTTTTCCCCAGGGTGGAGGGGTCAATTCCTTGGGGACATGGGTTCAAAGGGTGGGGGGGTGAACCTGGAACGCGCTGCAGGGTGTTTATAAGCAAACACAACAACCGCATTCGATAAACACCTGGACAATTATATGGATAGGAAGGGAATAGGGGGATATGGATCCTTCAAGTGAAGACCGTTTTCTTCTGGAAATGCAGCATTTGTCAGCAAAGGCTTGGAGGGCCGAATGGCCTGTACCTGTGCTGTGTTATTCTTTGTATCAGTCTTTATTGCCTGGTGCTCCAGTAAAACCATGAAAGCTATGGGCGTGATGGTGGGGGGAGGTGGGGTCATGCTCCCATGTATCTGCTGCCCCCCTCGAGATGGTGACGGTCATGGGTTTGGAAGGTGCTGTCTAAGGATCTGTGGTGAATGTCTGCAGTGCACCTTGTAGATGGGACACTGCTGTTAGTGAATGGTGGATGCAGTGGGTATTTGTGGATCTGGTGCCAATCAAGCAGGCTAAATGGGTAGTGTTGTTGGAGCTGCACTTACCCAGGCACGTGGGGAGTATTCCATCACACTCTGACTTGCACCTTGTTGATGGTGAACAGCAGTGTTTCAGCGGTAGCACTGCTGCCTCACAGCGCCAGGGACCTGGGTTTGATTCCTGCCTCTGGCAACTGTGTGTGGAGTTTGCATATTCTACCTGTGTCTGCGTAGATTTCCTCCGGGTGCTCCAGTTTCCTACCACAGGCCAAAGATGTGCAGGTTAGGGTGGATTGGCCATGCTAAATTACCCATAGTGTTCAGGGATGTGCAGGTTAGGGTGGATTGGCCATGCTAAATTACCCCATAGTGTTCAGGGATGTGCAGGTTAGGGTGGATTGGCCATGCTAAATTGCCCCATAGTGTTCAGGGATGTGTAGGTTAGGGTGGATTGGCCGTGCTAAATTACTCATAGTGTTCAGGGATGTGTAGGTTAGGGTGGGTTGGCCGTGCTAAATTACTCATAGTGTTCAAGGATGTATAGGTTAGGGTGGATTGGCCATGCTAAATTACCCATAGTGTTCAGGGATGTGTAGGTTAGGGTGGATTGGCCATGCTAAATTACCCATAGTGTTCAGGGATGTATAGTTAGGGTGGATTGGCCATGCTAAATTACCCCATAGTGTTCAGGGATGTGTAGGTTAGGGTGGATTGGCCATGCTAAATTGCCCCATAGTGTTCAGGGATGTGTAGGTTAGGGTGGATTGGCCATGCTAAATTACCCCATAGTGCTCAGTGTAGGTTAGGTGCATTAGTCAGGGGAAATATGAACAAATATGGTAAGGTGTCTGTGGACGTGTTGGGCCACATGGTCAGTTTCCACACTGTAGGGATTCTGTGAGTCATTCAGGAGTTATTTGCCGCAGCATTCCTCGCCTCTTACCTTGTCTTGCAGCCACTATATTTATATGGTGAGCCCAGTTGATTTTATGGTTGATGGTCATCCCCAGGATTTGAGGGATTCAAAGATGATAACAACACTGAATGTCGAAGGGCGGTGGTTAGATTTGTGTCTTATTGATTATGTTCATATCCTGGCATTTGTGTGGCGTGAATGTTAACTTGCCCCATGTCACCTGAAGCCTGGATATTGTCCAGATCTTGTTGCATTTGAGCTTGGACTACTTCAGTCTCTGAGGTGTCTCGAATGGGGCTGCACAGTGTGCAATCATTGGCGTATTCCCTCTGTAACGGCATTGCAGGTCTCCCACTGAACAACAGTTCAAGAAAGCAGCTCGCTGTCACCTTCTCAAAGGTGATAGGCAATAAATGCTTGCCAGCCAGTGATGCCCATGTCTTACAAGTAAAGAAAAATTGGTGCAGTTACCAAAGCTGCAGACCTATGCCACTAAGTAAGGCCGAAATGACAGGGTCAGCCTTGTCAGAATACACCTTTCTAGTTGCTGATGTGGCTTGGGACCCGAAATGTGACTTCTTAGACAGTATTTACCATCTTTTCAACTTCTGCTGCTCTCGGATGGGGCCATATGACTCGGGAGCAGAAATAAGGCCATTCAGCCCATCGAGCCTGCTCTGCTGTTCGATCATGGCTGATGATTTTCTCAACCCCGTTCTCCCGCTTACTTCCCATAACCCTTGATCCTCCAGCCCCACAACGATTGGGTAACTGGTCGTTCCCTACTACCACTGTGATCCCACAGACAACATTCAAATTTGTTCCCTCCTGTTGTACACAATCCCAATGGATCCAAACCCCTTCCAATTTACTTCCATTGCGTGGAGTCCCAGGAGAAAATTGTTTTAAAAAATAATTATTTTTGTTCAGAATGTAAAATGTTTTAAAAAAACATTGAAATCAAATATCTGTTGTCTTTCTTGATTTTTTTTTTCTTAAATATGTATGAAAAGTTTTGAACCACATCTCCTCCACTCTCCAAAGAGTGGTGTTGTGTTTCAGAATTGGCTGTAATTGTGCAAATTCCGGTTTCACTTCATTCCTGCAGCTTTTTTTCTAACTTTGGAAATGTGCGTCACAGACCCACCAAGTTTTCTAGTGGAAATGCTGAGTCATTCTGTTATTTTATCAGTCTTGCCTTCCGTCAGGTCACGCCAACTTTTCTAGGCCCCGCTGTGAGGCGTGGTTTGTAAAGTGTGGAGTTATACCATTCCTAACTCCTTTGGTGCCTCCAATTAGCTGCTGAAATCCTTATCTCTCCCCTGAGAATCGTAGGATCCCTACAGTATGGTTTCTGGCCATTCGGTCCATTGTGTTCACTCTGACCCTACAAAGAGCATCCCACCCAGACCCACCTCCCTAATTTATCCTGGTAACCCTGCATGGGCTCCCATGGATAGT
Source organism: Hemiscyllium ocellatum (assembly GCF_020745735.1). Classification (NCBI taxonomy): domain Eukaryota; kingdom Metazoa; phylum Chordata; class Chondrichthyes; order Orectolobiformes; family Hemiscylliidae; genus Hemiscyllium; species Hemiscyllium ocellatum. The sequence continues at coordinate 25,020,159 of NC_083444.1, forward strand.
CCACCTAGCCTGCACATCCCTGCACACTATGGGGCAATTTAGCACAGCTAATCCACCCTAATCTGCACATCTTTTGGAGTGTTGGGGGGGAAAACCGGAGCTCCCGGAGGAAACCCACACACACAGTAAATGTGCAAACTCCAGACAGACAGTCACCCGAGAGTGGAATCAAACCCAGCTTTCTGGTGCTATGAGACAGCAGTGCTAACCACTGAGCCACCATGCTACCACGTCTGGATTTGAATATTCCAAAGCATATCAGCTCACCCCACTCCCCAAATTGTCAATGTCTGCCCACCTGAAACTCTGATGCCTGTTTACGCACCAACACAAAGACCCCTTCATCTTTCCTTCCCTGCCTTCAGTATCCTCCATTCACCCTCCTGATCCAGCATTGCATGGATTTTAAAAATTCTTGTTCACTATCCCTGCCCTGTCTGCTTCTTCCCTCTCTCATCCATCTGTTGCAGCCTTGCCACCCTCCAATTTGGGTCTTTTTGTCAGTCCTGAACACACTCACTCTGGCACTGATTACCTGCATCAAGCTTTGGAGATCCCTTTTAAGATGTGCTTTCAACTCCACGTTGGTGGTCTCCAGTCTTTACACCTCTCGCACATTGCCCTACTCTTCAATACTCCTCCAAGCTACCCGAGGTCACTTTACTTTGTCTGTATTGACATAATGTCTTTCACAATGTCCCAGGCTTGTCGTTCAACAGCAGAGCCATAGCCTTGTGGCAAGGTAATGCTCCTCAGCACCAAGGGTGAGGGAAAGTGGACAAGGCGGCCTGATCCCATTTGTAGCTCTGACAATCCTCCCAAGAGTTGTCAGGGCCTGGACCTGGCCTGTAGGGTATTCCCACTGAGGGTGATCACTTTGGTGGAGCATGAGGGACTATCTTACTCCCGCCCCCCCGCAAGCGAGTAACATTAAGAGGACAGTGCAGTGACTTTGTTCCCTTGTTCACTGATGTTTCTAAGCAGCAGGTGGTCAGATGTCCGGTTTCAGCTTCACGTCAGCAACGAGCAGCCAACCCACGGTCTCTTCGAGCCATTATACAGGAGCCGAATACAGCAGCGTCTTCAATATGGGAGTGCCTTCAAATAATGCCAGTGCTGGCACTAGCAGGTACTGTGGTGGCTTTTCCTCCTCCTTCACTGTCTCCCCTTTCCTCTTCGATCCTTCCTCGTGTCATGTATTCTGTTGGGCAGCGGGAATGATGTTAGTGAAGCATTGGGCAATTTCATTGAATCCCTAGAGTGTGTGGAAACAGGCCCATTGACCCCCCCCCCCCCCCCCCCCCCCCTACCCTACTCCAACCCACTCACCTTACACATCCCTGAACACCATGGCCAATCCACCCTAACCTACATCCCTGAACACTATGGTAATTTAGCATGGCCAATCCACCCTAACCTACACATCCCTGAACACTGGGTAATTTAGCACGGCCAAATCCACCCTAACCTACACATCCCTGAACACTATGGGGTAATTTAGCATGGCCAATCACCCTAACCTACACATCCCTGAACACTATGGGGTAATTTAGCACGGCCAATCCACCCTAACCTACACATCCCTGAACACTATGGGGTAATTTAGCATGGCCAATCCACCCTAACCTACACATCCCTGAACACTATGGGGTAATTTAGCATGGCCAATCCACCCTAACCTACACATCCCTGAACACTATGGGGCAATTTATCACGGCCAATCCACCCTAACCTCCACATCCCTGAACACTATGGGGTAATTTAGCATGGCCAATCCACCCTAACCCAAACATCCCTGAACACTATGGGACAATTTAGCACGGCCAATCCACCTTAACCTGCACATTTTTGGACTGTGGGAGGAAATGGGAGCACCCAGAGGAAACTCTCACAGGCACGCAGAGAATGTGCAAACTCCATACAGACTCGCATAGTCTCGTTCCTTTTCCGGTTAGTAGCAAACCCCACAATGTTGATAGAGGGGGCTTCAGTGATGGGCTGCTGTTGAGCGTCTGCCCTGTGGGCCTCTGCAAAATGTCCTGGAACTGAGATAACAGACCTCGAATAATCGCAGCCATCTTCCCTTTGTGTCAGGATTGACTCCAAGCAGGAGAGAGTATTCCCCCGATTCCCACTGACTCCTATTTTTCTCGGGTTTCTTGATGCCATGCACGGTCAGAGGTGGCTTTGATCATCTCACCCCTGGAATTTCAGCTCTTTTGTCTCATGTTTGGGCCAAGGCTGTAACGAGATTAAATATGCAATGGCCTTGGCAAAACCCAAGCCAAGTGTCCATGAGCCGGTTATTGCTGAGCAGTGCCGATTGACAGCACCATCAGTGGTGGCCCCTTCAACTACTTTACTGCTGATTGAAAGTGGACTCTTTAGGAAATGAATGACCAGGTTGGATGTTTCCTGCTTTTTATACCTGGGCAGTTCTCCACATCGTGATAGATGCCAGTGATGTGTTTGTACTGGAACAGCTCGGCAGTGGGTACGACAGGTTCTGGCGCACGCGTCTTCAGTATAATAAGCAGATTGTTGTCAGGGCCTGTAGCCTTTGCAGTATCCAGTGCCTCCAACCATTTCTTAGGAACACACGTAGGCTATTTCACTCCTTGGGCTGCTCTGTTGTTCAATATGATCTGTTTGATCTGTCTCCATATCGATTCATACACTTGCTTAATAAAAATTTGTCATCTCAGATTTAAATTTAACAATTGACTTAGCATTAGCATTGGCAGCTATTTGAGGAATTGAATTCCAAACTTCCCTTTCTCTTTGCTGTAGAATTGCTTTCTAACGTCTCTTATGAATGGGCCTAATCCACTTATTATGCCCCTAGTTCTAGAATCATCAACTATGGAAATAATTTATCATTATTGATCTTGTCTTTCCCTGATAACATCCTGAGGACCACCAGTGGATCACCCCATAACCTTCTAAATTCAAAAGAATGAAGACTTAATTTGTCTAATCTCTTTACATAACCTAACCCCTGAAGTCCAAGAGTTTCATCCTTGGAAACCTGTTTTGAACTCCCTCCAAAGTCAAAACATACATTCTAAGATGTGGTACCCAGGTCTACACACAGTACACATTCCTGATGAAGGGCTTTTGCCCGAAACATCGACTCTCCTGCACCTCAGATGCTGCCTGACCTGCTGTTCTTTTCCAGCGCCACACTCTCGATGTTAATCTCCAGCATCTGCAGGCCTCACTTTCACACAGTACTCTGAGTGGGGTGTAATTAGGGTTTTGTATTACTGCAGCATAGTATTTGCATCCCTATACTACAACCCTTAGTTACGAAAGACAGTATTCCATTAGCTGCCTTGACTATTTTTTGCATCCTTTTGAAGAGCTGTACACCTGAACCCTTGTATTTGTTTGGATATCCATTGGATTTAACACTGAGCCATCCAAAAAAAAACCCTGATCTATCCTTTATCGGTCTGTCCTTCATCTTTTTATTATTTCTCCCTTCTGGCTTACTGAGTAAATGTCTTTACTAGTCCTGCTCTGTTCATTAAACTGACCCTGCTTGTCCACCCTATGAATTTTCTCACAACTTGACTGGTTCCCACCTTGTTTCAACCCTCCCAAGTGGTACTAGCAAAATTCCCCACAAGGATCTTGGTGCCCCTCCAGTATGTCCCTTTTTGTGCAGGCCCTACCTGTCCCTGGAAGAGATTCCAACGATCCAGATATCTGAGTCCCTCCCTCCTACACCAGACATGTCTTTGTACTTCTGGTCTCACTAGCATGTGGCACGGCTAATATTTTTGAGATTATAACCCGAGAGGTCCTGCATTTTAACTTAGCTGAAATTCCTTTTGGAGGACCTTATCTCCCTCCCTAACTATGGCGTTATTTCCAGTGTAAACCGTGACCTCTGGTTGATCACTCTCCCCTTTCTCCAGCGGTCCCCAGCATCACAGACATTTGTCTTCAGCCAAATTGATTCATTCCATACGACATCAGTTTGAAAATCCTTGACAACTACCTCTGTAGCAATTATGTCCCCCCCCCACCCCCGCCGCAGCTTCTCATCGGCTGCAGGGATTGGTTGGAGCGGCAGTCGGACACACCTATCAGCATGCAGGAGTGTGGAAAGGGTCATAGATAGGAGTTTCAGGGACATGGCCACCCCCAAGGTTGGGGTTATTGGATAAATGGCTGCCAGGCAGTCAGTCCAGCAATCTCCTGTGGCTACGCTCTCTCAGCTGTTTTGAATGCTGTTGGGGATGATTTGCCTATCAGGGTTTGGCGATAGCAGCAAGCAGAGGAGTGGTACCACAGCTGGCTCTGTAATACAGCAGCAAGGGTCAAAGTACAGGGATGACTACGACTCTGTGGTCAGGGCACAGGCAGGTGCCTCTGAGGCTCCAGCATGGTGTGTTGCCTTCCTGGTGCCAGGGTCGAGGATGTCTCTGAGCGGGCACCACCCCCAGCAGAATCCAAAACACTCCACCTGTTTGAGAGAGCGTAGCCACAGGAGATTGCTGGACTGACTGCCTGCCCTGCCTGGCAGCCATTTATCCAATAACCCCATCTCCCTTAAAGTCCTATCTGTGACCCTTTCCACACTCCTGCATGCTGATAGGTGTGTTCAACTGCCATTCCAACCAATCGGTGCAGTCGATGAGAAGCTTGTTGCTATGGTAGTTGTCAGGGGTGTTCAACCAGATATATCACTTGGAAAGAATCGCTTTGGCTGAAGCCTGGTGTCTGTGATGCTGGGGATTCCTGGAGCTTGTCTTCAGGATGGCACAGTGGTTAGCACTGCTGTCTCACAGCGCCAGGGACCTGGGTTCAATTCCCACCTCAGGTGACTCTCTGTGTGGAGTTTGCACATTTTCCCCATCTCTGCGTAGGTTTCCTCCCACAATCCAAAATGTGCAGGTTAGGTGAAATGACCATGCTAAATTGCCCGTAGTGTTAGGTGAAAGCATAAATGTAGAGGAATGGGTCTGGGTGGGTTGCGCTTCGGCGGGTCGGTGTGCTCTTGTTGGGCCAAAGGGCCTGTTTCCACACTGTAAGTAATCTAATCTAATTATCAGGTAGTTAAAGGATTTATTTGCCTTTTCCCAATTTTACCTGCCTTGTTTTTCTTCTATTTGTTGTAAACACTGTCATTATAAGTTTCTTTAACAAACAATTGACCATCCAAGCTCAAATCCAGGGTAAAATAATTTTTGAAAACTACCATTTTAGGAAAATAAACCTCATCCTTTTCCATATTAAAACCTCTAGCGCAGTAGTAAAAATACAACTGAAAGTCGCCCGGAAAGCCAAAGCGAATCCTAGAATTCCCACCGTGTGGAAGCAGGCCATTTGGCCCCTCGAGTCCAGACTGACCCTCTGAAGAGCATTGCGCCAAACCCACGCCCCGACCCTATCGCTGTAACCCCATGGCTAATCCGCCTAACCGACACATCTTTGGACTGAGGGAGGAGACCGAAGCAGACGGGGAGAGTAAGCAAGCTCCATGCCTGTGGGTGAAATGGAACCTGGCACCCGGAGTGACCATGGAGTGGCGCACTGTTGGTGCTGTCCTGAAAGCTGCAGCATAGATTTAAATCATTGCTTGCGCAGAGGTCACTGTATGCTTGCTGATGTTAAAACTTGCTCTGCAACCTTGCGAATATTTTGCAGCTTCACTAGATTTTTAGGTACGCCTGGTGTGGCTTCTGGCACACCCTGCACTCTCCTTTGAGCCATACTTGATCCCCTTACTTGATGGTAATGGTTGAGTAGAGGATATGATGGGCTTTGAGATTGCATATTGTGGCTGAACATGCTTCTGCTGCTATTGATGGCCCATGTGTGCCTGGTGTTAATTTGCTAGATGTTTTCCTATTCTGTCCCATTTGACATTGTGATAATGCCACACAACACGCTGGAAGGTGTCCTCTGTGAAGGCTGCACAAGGGCCTGTGCAGTGGTCACTCTGAACTGATACTGTCATAGACAGATGCATGCTGAAAATGTGTTGCTGGAAAAGCGCAGCAGGTCAGGCAACATCCAAGGAACAGGAAATTTGACGTTTCGGGCATAAGCCCTTCATCAGGAATCAGGACAGATGCATGTCTGGCAGGCAGATTGGCAAGGAAAAATATATACTTTTCTCCCTCTTGTTTCTATCACGACATGCTGCAGACCCAGCCTGATAGCAAAGCTCTTTAGTACAATCAACTCCATCAGCAGTGCTGCTCCGAGTCACTCGTGGTAATGAACTTTGAAATTCCCCAACCAGAACATCTTTTGTTCCCTTGTCACCTTCAAAATTCCTCCAAGTGACGCTCAACACGGAGGAAAGGGATAGGTGTAATAGTGCAAGGTTTCCTTCTTCACGTTTGACCTGGTGCCTGATTTCATGTGGCCCAGAGTCAATGTTGAGGATTCTCAGTGCTGAGTAACTTGCTCCTGCCTGTGCACCAACGTTCTCCTCCCTGTGCTGGGTCCTCCCTGTCTTTGTGACCGGGCAGATACAGCACAGGGTTAGATACAGAGGAAAGCCCTCTTTACACCGTCTCCATCCCAGGCCACATGCAGCATAGGATTAAGTAGAGAGCAAAGGTGCCTCTATATTTATAGAATAGAATTTATCGATTCCCTACAATGTGGAAACAGGTCCTTCGGCCCAACATGTCCACACAGACCCTCCAAAGACTAACCCACCCGGACTAATTTCCATATCCTATATTTACCCCTGACTTATGCACCTAACCTACACATCCCTGAACACTATGGGGTAATTTAGCATGGCCAATCCACCCTAACCTACACATCCCTGAACACTATGGGGTAATTTAGCACGGCCAATCCACCCTAACCTACACATCCCTGAACACTATGGGGTAGTTTAGCACGGCCAATCCACCCTAACCTACACATCCCTGAACACTATGGGGTAGTTTAGCACGGCCAATCCACCCTAACCTACACATCCCTGAACACTATGGGGTAATTTAGCATGGCCAATCCACTGTAGCCTGCAGGTCTTTGGACTGTGGGAGGAAACCACGCAGACACGGGGAGAATGTGCAAACTCCACACAGACAGTTGCCTGAGGCTGGAATCGAACCTGGGACCCTGGCACTGTGAGGCAGCTGTGCTAACCACTGAGTCACCGTGCCACCCCAAGTGGCTGAAATGACTAACTGCTGACAGTTTCTCTCATTGTTCCTTTGGTTTCAGTATTTCTGGGACGATGACTGGGAGCCAAGTGCCTACACAGCAAGCTGGCACCACGAATGCATCGAGCTTTGGAGGTATTGATCAACTGTTCAATTTTTACTGTTCATTCTTCTTGCTGTTCACATGTTAACCCTGCCTGGTGTATATTGTCTCTTCTACCCCTGTCCCCACCCCTCTCCTCTATCCCCTTGAGAGGCCGACCTGCTTTCTTTTGCATGCTGAGGTCCGGGATGTTCCTTTAAGTAACCGCTGCCCCTCTGAGGGACTGAGCTTCATGTATGTGGGGGTTGTGTCACTTTGTGATTGGTTGCTGTCCCTAGTGAAATGTATTGTTCGCTGTACATCACTAACCACTCTCCTCCAATTTTTTTTCCCTCTCTCTTCCTCTTTCTTTCTCTCGCTCTCTCTCCCTCTCTCTCTCTCTCTCTCGCTCTCTCTCTCTCTCTCTCTCTCTTTCCTGCGTTTTAGCTTTCAGTAATCCGTTTGCTGCTCCTCCTGCCACAGCACAAGCTGCTTCTACCAACCCCTTCCAGACCAACGGAATGGCACCAGGTGAGTCTTTGGAGCCTCTCTGTGTCTCTGTCTCTCTTGTTGGTGGAAAGTTAGTGCTCACCTTCGGTTTTCTCATCTTCTCTGCCAGTTCCCTGCCTCCTGAGCTCATTGACCATTCCCGGGCCACCTTTTCCTTGGCTCCCTGCCGACTCTTTGCAGAAATGTCTGTCTTTTCCGTTCCAATGCGCACTTGAACCAAAATGGTGTGCTGGGCATCAGCCAGGGAGATACTCCCTGCTCCCCAAAGCCCTCATGCCCCCTCGATTCCAGGGAGGTTACGTCTGCAGTCTGGGAGCTGATAACGTGGTCAGATTTCTAATCGAGCATTTTAAAGTAATCTTGTCCATGCTGAAGCATCAGTGAATGCCGCACACTCTGCATACTGCCTGGTGTTTCACTGTGTGAAAAGGTTGTTCAGCAATATCATCAGAATAACCACTGCATTAATATAGCACCTTCAATGTAGCCCTAATGGTAAGGTCCTAGGGAGTGTTGCTGAACAAAGAGACCCTTGGAGTGCAGGTTCATAGCTCCTTGAAAGTGGAGTCACAGGTGGATAGGATAACGAAGAAGGCGTTTGGTATGCTTTCCTTTATTGGTCAGAGTATTGAGTACAGGAGTTGGGAGGTCATGTTGCGGCTGTACAGGACATTGGTTAGGCCACTGTTGGAATATTGCGTGCAATTCTGGTCTCCTTCCTATCGGAAAGATGTTGTGAAACTTGAAAGGATTCAGAAAAGATTTACAAGGATGTTGCCAGGGTTGGAGGATCTGATCTACAGGGAGAGGCTGAACAGGCTGGGGCAGTTTTCCCTGGAGCGTCGGAGGCTGAGGGGTGACCTTATAGAGGTTTATAAAATTATGAGGGGCATGGATAGGATAAATAGACAAAGTCTTTTCCCTGGGGTCAGGGAGTCCACAACTAGAGGGCGTAGGTTTACGGTGAGAGGGGAAAGATATAAAAGAGACCTAAGGGGCAACTTTTTCACGCAGAGGGTGGTACGTGTATGGAATGTGCTGCCAGAGGATGTGGTGGAGGCTGGTACAATTACAACATTTAAGAGGCATTTGGATGGGTATATGAATAGGAAGGGTTTGGAGGGATATGGGCCGGGTGCTGGCAGGTGGGACTAGATTGGGTTGGGATATCTGGTCGGCATGGACGGGTTGGACCGAAGGGCTGTACATCTCTATGACTCTGAGTGTTTGAGGAAGCTGGCGGACTGAATGCCGATCCAGGGGGACTGTGAGGCCGACAGGCTGGCCTGCCACCTTTGGCTGCAGAATGGCTGGGTTACTGCACTCTCCTTGTGCACTGAGAGTCATGGAGCTTGGATGCTCAGCACATGGTGCACAGCACCGTCAGTGGGTCTAGTGTGGCTGACTTATCGGAGTATCTCCACAACATTCTCCCATGATAAGATGTCTTCAGAAATGATTGCCTCAGGACCTTCTGCGTGTTACAGCGTTGGTTGGGGACGGCGGTGGAAGGCAGGAGTCTCTGCAGTAATGCACATTTTGTTTTTCGTTCAGCTCCAATGTACGGCGGAGTACCACCAGGGTACGGACCTACCTCAGTCCCAGGGGGGTTCACAGGATTCCCGCAGCATCCCTTCTCGCAGCAGCAGCCGCAGCAGCAGCATGTGTTCGCTCAGCCACAGGCCTATCCACAGCAGCAAGGCTACAGCCAGCAGCAGCAGCAACAGGCTTTTGCCCAGCAGCATTCATTCCTGCAGCCGCAAGGCTTTACTCAGCAACAAAACGGTAATGTCTGTCACGATAGAAAAGCCAAGCTGACACATTGTCCATGGCGGAGAGGGTGTGCTGGGGTTGGAGCGCTGAATGGGTCTCCACGGGTTAAATGGTGGTGGGGAGGTGACATTGGGGGTGTGTGTAACTAACTCGCAACCTTCTCTTGATGCTCTACCCAAGCTGCACTGAACAGTTGATTGTGGAGGTTAAGGGGCGACCCAACAGAGGGAATCTGTTTTCCCTGATGGGCAGCTAGGAGGGAAAGTCAGTCGTGGGGGGTGGGGGGACTCCACAACAAGAGGGCAGTGCCTTCACATGTAAGCCAGACTTGGGGGCTATGTGGGGAACCATATCTGAAAGGGGATTGAAATCTCACCCCGCTTCATTCTTTTTTAATAACGACCTGGGAGCTAAGGGAGTTTGTGTGCTGTCTGCACGTCAGTGTCTCAACTACAGAGTCATCTCACCGAGCAATCAACCCCTGTTCCTACCGTGTGATAAATAGCTGTGACCGTTTGAAACGTGGCACTCCTGTCCAGGGGGGTGGGTGTGTGAGAGAGAGAGAGAGGTGTGGGGGAAAAGCTTCCAATATGTACTTTTGTTTTCAGTGCAGTGGAATGTATTATTCCGTTTTCTGCCTGTTTCTGGTGTGTGTAGGTGCTGGGTTCGGTGCCTTTGGGCAATCGAAAGGAATGCCACAAATGATGGGTCCATTGATACAAGGAGGTGGAGTGCCCAGCAACCCATTTATGGTATGTGCCACACTGACTGACTGCTTTCAATGGGAGCGAAGCTGAGCTGTAATGTGTAAAGCTGGGTACAGTGAATGGGACTGGATTAAGTAACCGCGTGCTGGCAAGCTCAGAGTCCCAATCTGCGGAGCCATGGGGTCTGATTTTGGGGCTCAGAGCAGCATGAAACTGGAACCAGAGGTTATGTGCAAAACAAAACAAGGTCAGTGTCAGGATTCACTCAACGTCACTGCCTCACCTACTCAGATTGACTCGTGTGTCAGACTTCTCTGTCTCACAGAACAGTACAGCACTCTGCAGGCCCTTCAGCCCTCGATGTTGTACTGGCCTTTTATCCTACTCTCAGATCAAACTAACCTACGCACCCTTTATTTTACTATCATCCATGTGCCTATCAAAGAGTCTCTTAAATATCCCTCATGTCTCTGACTCTACTCCCACCGCTGACAGTGCATTCCACACACACCCCCCCCACTCTGTGTAAAGAACCTCCCTCTGACATCTCCGCCAAACCTTCCTCCAAGTGCCTTTAAAATTATGCCCCCTCATTTCCGCCCTGGGAAAATGTCTCTGGCTATCCACTCTCTCTATGCCTCTCATCATCTCGTACACCTCTGTCAAGTCACCTCTCATCTTCCTTCACTCCAATGAGAAAAGCCTTAACTGTCTCAACCTTTCAACATAAGGTCTGCCCTCTAGTCCAGGCAGCATTCTGGCAAATTTCCTCTCTCAAGCTTCCACATCCTTCCTATAATGAGGCGACCAGAACTGAACAATAGTATTCCATAGGAGTGTGTCTAGGGTTCAATAGAGCTGCAGCATAACCTCACAGCTCTGAGTTGTCTTGAACCTGTTGTTAACGCTGTTGCAAGGAGGTGAGGGACCTCTTCTTCAGCCCTTTATAGGGCTAGACAAAGATGCATCTACGTCCAAACTCGAGCCGCGTGTCCAGTTCTGGGTCCCCACGCTGTGCGAAGGATGTGAGACGTCCCCAGTTGGTTCCAGGGAATGAGAGGTTTTAGTGACGTGGTTGGGTTGGGGAAGTTGGGCTTGTTCTGCCTGGAGAGAAGGCCATTGAGGGAAGATTTGGTGAGATCACGAGAGGTTTAGAAGAAGGCAGGCGAAAGAGAGCCTCCGTCTGCTGGCAGAAGGATGAAGGGGAACACAGGCTCGTGGTTATGGGCAGCCGATGTGGCAGTGTGTCAAAGGTCTACGTTTTTCCGAAGTGAATGAGAATGGTCTGGAAGCCGCTGCCTGTGCTGGGGGTGGGGAGGGAACAGTTGCTGTAACTCAGAGACACAGCACCATTGCTGCCGCCAGATTTTGGGAAGCTCTGATCTATGGGGGGGGTGAGTCGTCGATAGACATGGAATAGCGGGGCTGATCTGGCCATAGCAACAGACCATGGGCAATTAGAGCATTGGAAAGATGAACTGCAGGAGGCCTTCAGCCTCTTAATCCTCCAACACCAGTCAGTCCAGTCAATTTAGATTTTGTGCTTCTACGCTACTTTCTCACTTGAAAATTGAAATTTTGGATGTAGGTTTGCTCGCTGAGCTGGAAGGTTCATTTCCAGATGTTTCGTTATCCTATTAGGTAACACCTTCAGTGGGCCTCAGGCGAAGCACTGCTGAAAAGTCCTGCTTTCTATTTATATGTTTGGGTTTCTTTGGCGTGATGGTATTTCCTGTGGTGATGGTATTTCCTGTGGTGATGGTATTTCCTGTGGTGATGTCCCTTCCTATTGCTTTTCTCTTTTGCTATCAACAAACACATTAAGTTAGACCCTATCTATCACCCCCTGAGAAAAGGAACGGGAAGTGACCTCACCACAGGAAATGGCCTCACTACAGGAAATGGCCTCACCAACCCAAAGAAACCCAAACATATAAATAGAAAGCAGGAATTTTCCGCATTGCTTCGCCTGAGGCCCACTGAAGATGTTACCTAGTACGGTGACGAAATGTCTGAAAATGAACCTTCCAGCTCAGTGAGCAAACCTACATCCAAAACCTCAACCTGAGCTACAAATCTTCTCAAACCTCGCTAAAAATTGAAATGTTGATTGATCTCAGTCTTTACCATAATCAACAACTGAGCATCCGCAGCACTCTGAGGTTCCAAAGATCACAATCCCATTAAGTGCACAACTCCGTCCAAAATGACCAAAATCTTGTCCTGAGAGTGTGTTCCTGTGTGCCAGGTTTTCCAGCCTGGGGTGGGAAATGTAGCCTGTCAGTATTGATTCTGTTTAAATCTTAGCGGAGCCCTTATACTTCAGTTAGAATGATATTTTAATGAGTTTTGTTACCCAAGTGTGGGACCTTTCCCTACAGTACCAGGCCCTTTGGCCTTTCTGCTCCATGCTGTTTTCCATCCCATCTTCATCTTATCCAATCGGTATACCCTTCTGTTCCCTCCTTCCTCGTGAGTTTATCCAGCATTTGTCTTAAACTGAGAGAGCGTTGGAATTTGGAGAAGCAGGGGGTCCATTCTAAGGTGCAATGCAGCCAGAGGTGTGGTAAATAAATGTCCTCTAAAAGGAAACCTGACCAAGGGGAGCATGAAGTTTTGTGAGTGTGGTGCTGGAAGAGCATCCCTCCCCATGAGCTTGATATGTCAGCAGTCGTGATGTTGACAGCAAGTTTAGCTACGTCACCTTGTGGCCAAATAGGCACCAGTCAAGGCTGGCCATTTGGGCATGGGGTCATGGTGAGCTATTAATGGATGCTGAGCCACCACTCTGGCAACAATGAGATAAAGACAGGCAGTGGGTCACTGACTATAGAACTGTTACTGATAACCCAGAGGCTAATCATATGTTTTTCCTCCCTCTGTGTCTGTCTGTCTCTCTCACCCTCTCTCTCTCACCCTCTTTCTCTCTCTCTCCCTCTCTCTCTCTCTCTCTCTCTCTCCTCTCTCTCTCTCTCTCTCTCTCTCTCTCCTCTCGTTCTCTCTCCCTCTCGTTCTCTCTCCCTCTCGTTCTCTCTCCCTCCCTCTCGTTCTCTCGCTCTCTCTCGTTCTCTCTCCCTCCCTCTCGTTCTCTCTCTCTCTCTCCCTCCCTCACGTTCTCTCTCCCTCCCTCTCGTTCTCTCTCCCTCCCTCTCGTTCTCTCTCCCTCCCTCTCGTTCTCTCTCCCTCCCTCTCGTTCTCTCTCCCTCCCTCTCGTTCTCTCTCCCTCCCTCTCGTTCTCTCTCTCTCCCTCTCGTTCTCTCTCCCTCCCTCTCGTTCTCTCTCCCTCCCTCTCGTTCTCTCTCCCTCCCTCTCGTTCTCTCTCCCTCCCTCTCGTTCTCTCTCCCTCCCTCACGTTCTCTCTCTCTCCCTCCCTCACGTTCTCTCTCTCTCTCCCTCACGTTCTCTCTCTCCCTCCCTCACGTTCTCTCTCCCTCCCACTCGTTCTCTCTTTCTCTCTCTCGTTCTCTCTTTCTCTCTCTCGTTCTCTCTTTCTCTCTCTCGTTCTCTCTTTCTCTCTCTCGTTCTCTCTTTCTCTCTCTCTCTCCCTCTCTTTCTCTCTCTCTCTCTCTCTCCCTCTCTTTCTCTCTCTCTCCCTCTCTTTCTCTCTCTCTCCCTCTCTTTCTCTCTCTCTCCCTCTCTTTCTCTCTCTCTCCCTCTCTTTCTCTCTCTCTCCCTCTTTTTTTCTCTCTCTCTCCCTCTTTTTTTCTTTCTCTCTCTCTCCCTCTCTTTCTCTCTCTCTCCCTCTCTTTCTCTGTTTCCCTCTTTCTCTCTCCCTCTTTTTTTCTTTCTCTCTCTCTCCCTCAATTTTACTTGCATTCATTTTCTGTCACTGTGTGTGTGTTTATATATACTTTCACTCTATATCCATCTCTTTATATATCTGTCACTATATCTCTATCACTCTGTTGCCGGCTGTCTCGCCCGCTTGCTATCTCTTCCCCTCTTCTGCCACCTCTTCCATGCTCTTGTTCCCATTCCTGCTCTTGCACCCCCTCATTCTCGCTCCCATCTGACTTCCTGTCTTGTGTTTGCCCTCACTGGGTTTTGACCTTGATCCCTCATTCTGCTGCTATCTTGTTCACTCACTATCTTGGTTTCACTTTCTTGAACGCCCACTCTCACTATCTCTCACCTCTTCTCTTGCTTTCGTGATCTCTCTCTCTCTCTCTCTCTCTCTCTCTCTCTCTCTCTCTCTCTCTCTCCCCCCCTCTCGCCCTCTCTCTCTCTCTCTCTCCCCCCCCACCCTCCGTGAAGACTGGAGCCCCGCCTGGACAGTTTGCAGCAGGAAGCACATCTACCAACCCCTTCTTATAGTGACCTGCAATACTTCCAGCATGTGGCTCTTCCAAAAACAAAAAAATCGCCTTAAACCACAGGAGTCGACCAACAGCTGTAACATACTTAATGCCAGTACACACATTTCTATACTTCAGGGGAGGGTGGGAGTTGGGTGGGGCTGTTGAGGCACTGCAATATTCCTTGTGGGTATTAGTACCAAATACCAATGCAGGCTATATTGTGGAGAGGATGGGTGGGGTCTCTGGGGGGTAAGACAGGAAGGGGGAGAGCATGGAGGCAACTTGGCATTCACAGAAGCTACAGCCTCACTCACACGCTGTTGGTGTTTGGGGCCGGGATTTCGGGAGGGCTGGGTGGGAAGGAGACAGCAGAGGGTAAAGGTAGCTCTTGAGATATGGGAACCCTTCGGTTCAGCTGAAAGCTGTGTGGTCTAAACAAAGCAGTGGGCTAAGTAGGTGGGGGAGGCCGGGGGGGAGGCAAGACTTTTACACTGATGGGGTTTGTACTGGGAGAGGCTTGGGGCCTATAATCCTTTTAATTTGCATATAACTCAGTATATCGCTGTCAGAGGGGTTTTGGGAAGTGAGGGGGGGGCGGACGAAAGTGGGTAGTCACTGGAGTGCACTTTCACACAGCATCAGGGGCACAGGCCGGCTTGTGGGGAATTTATTGGGGCAAGTGGGTGACACAGCTGGGTTGGGCAGCAGTGAAGTGGGCGGGTGCCCCCTCCTAGAGTTTGTTTGCGTTGATTCCCGGAGTGGGTTTCAGGTGCATGCGCTGTCACAGGGCTGGCGGAGAGCGGTGTGGGTGCTCTCGGCGTTTGTGGAACTTCGGACACTGACCTTAGAGGTCCGGCAGCTGTCCGAGCCCAGTCGGGAGAGGGTGAGGAGGGGAGCTTGTGAGGAGAGGCGGTGTCTATGCGTTGGCAGAGACTGTCACTGCTGCAAACCCCCCGCCATCTGCGGCGATCGTTGTTCACCGAGGGGACGGATCACTGGACTCCTTGTTTTAACATTTGAAGGGTCCCATTCGTAAGCAAACTCTCCTCAGTTTGCCCTTCCCAACTTGCTGCCCCCTCTTCCTCCTCCTCCTCAGCCCCACTTTGCAGTGCTTTATCAGGTCCACTTGCATTCCTCCCACTTCCTTGTGACGGACCGTCTCCTCCACCCGATCGACCGTTGTTTTCTCCCGTCTCGGAAGATGCCTTTCCATTCCAAAGACTGCTGTCAAGTGAAAACCGACCTGGTGATGACCGGATCTGGAATTGGTCCGTCTCCCCCCCCTTGTTACTGTTTGGCGAGCTGCTCTGTTGGTATCTCGGGCTTGTTTCTGTGTCTTTTAATTTTTTTAAAACTGTTACACCAATTCTGCTGCGTTCTACCGTTCATTCAAAATATATATTTTGTTCATCTATCAATGCATGATGCAATGATCCTCTTGATTTGGGTTTGACAACTTGCGTGCACACTACCTTGAGAAGATGTGATAACATAATAGAATGTTGGATAATCGAGGGTCCTTGTATGCCATCATCTTCCCCACCCCTCAAAAGAATCAATATTGCTGAGTAATCACCAATTGTTTAACCCCAGCCGAATGGTTATTCCTTTAGTATTGTGTCATTGTTCCATCTATTTAACAGTTTGCCTTGACATCTTGTCTTCATGATGTATTGAGATCGCAGTGATTGTGGCACAAAGAGGGAGGGTTTTCAGGCTTTCATTCAGTAGACCATTTGTACAATATTAGACGCCCAGGTGGATGAATGAATGGCACTGGTCTGTATATTTCAGCCTTGAATAGGTTTAATGATGCAGTCTTGTCAGATCTCTGTAAAGATTCACTGCCTTCATAAGAAATTCCTCACCTGTTTTAAATGGGAGACTCCTTCTTTGTGAGATAGTGTCCTCTGGTCGATGGCTTTTCCACAGGGGAAAGTAATCCACATCTGGACAGTCCAGTCTCCTATGGATTTAGGGTGTAGGTTTGCTCGCTGAGCTGTAGGTTTGATATCCAGATGTTTCATTACCTGGCTAGGATCTCCTATGGATCTTGCATGTTTCTCAACCTCCTTTCCTAAGAGAGTTCCTCCATACCTGGTATCAACCTCAAGCCCCTTCTCTGGGCTGTCTCCAATGCCAGGACATCTTTGCTTATTTAGATAAAGGCTCCAAAACTTTCCACGGTATTTCAGCTGTGCTCTGACAAGTGCCTTGAATAGTTTCAGTAAGAGTTTGCTATTTTCATACTCCGTTTCCTCTAAAGGTAAAGGAAATCTGTTTGCCTTCCCTATTGCTCACTTAACTGGGATGCTAGTTCTTGTGATTTTGGCATAAGAGACTCTTTACATCCCTCAGTTACTGCAGTCTTTCTCACTTTCAATAATGTTCAGCTCCTCTATTCTCCAAGTGCATAAGTGCACATTTCCCCAAATTACATTCCTTCTGCCAAATGTTTGCTCACTTGCTTAACCCTCTGCAGACTGAGTCATCATCACTTACCTTCCCACCTCTGTTTGTGTTATCTGCAAGCAAGGCTATCGTGGGTTCATTTTCTTTGTCCACAAGTTATTAACGTATATTCTAAATAACTGCACTAAACCCTCTGGTACACCACTAGTTACAGGTTGGCATTCTGAAGATGAACCCTTATCCTAACTGTTAGCCAATCATCTATTTATGCTAATGTACCATCTCCAACACCATAGACTCTTAAGTAGCGTATGGTATACATTACCTGTGAAAATCCAAATATATTACATCCATTACTTCCCTTTTATCTGTCCTACATTTCGCCTCAAAGAATTCCAATCAAGTTGTTGGGGGTGATATGCTACTCTGATTATATTGTTTTGTAATGATCTGCTGTTGCATCCTTTACAATAGACGCATAGCATTTCCCCAGTAATAGACATGAGGATAACTTGCCTATCGTTTCCCTTTTCCCAAAGGCCTTATGTTGGCACTGTTCCAATCATCTGTGACTTGCCCAGAATCCTAAGGATTCTTCCAAAGTTACGAGCACTCCATCCACTTTGTCTACGGTGATTTTTTTAAAAAAAAAACAATCCTAGGTGGTACCCCATCAGGTCCAGGGTCTTGTTTCCCCAGCATGTCTCCCCTTGTGATAGTTATTGTATTTATTTCCTCATGTTTTGCCCTTGATTATTAATGTCCTAATGGTGGCGACTGATGTAACTTCTCTGCCATTTCCTGTTTTCCCCATTATTATTTTGTTTTCGAAGAGGCCTGTGTTCACCTTTACATTCCTCTTCCATTTTATACATTTCAAGAAGCCCTTTCTGTCCATTTTGGTATTGGTTACCCTCAAAGTTTATCTTCTCTGACTTTATTGGATTTTTGAACATTTTACGATCAACCTTTTATCCAGACCCGTCACAGATGTCTCCAGCACTAGAACCGGTGAGTCACTTGATGTTATGGGGAACCTTCCTCGGCCTGGTCAACTGGCAATAGTGTGTGCGGTCAAACAGGCAATCTCCTCTCGCGTGACCCCCTCCCACCCACCCCTGATCTGGATTTCCAGGAAACCAGAGCATTTCCAATCCACCCCCACCCCATTGCTTGAACCAGACACGTTAGAATGGTCAGTTGAAAGGTTGATGGTTGAGGGGGAAATAACACCTCCCTGTGAGGACAATATTAGCAAACCACAAGCTGCCTGCATCATGGGAGAAGCCGACATTACCCTTTCCTTATCAGCAGCCTGACCCCAGTCACATGGACGAAGTCGGTCTGAATTAGATGGTGGATCTTTCTATACCATGTGTGGAAGACATTAAATTGTATTAAACATTGCCCATCAAAAAGCTCAAAAGTTGTACAGGATGGTGGGGAGGCCTTGTCTAGAACACTATCGCTCAGTTATTGGAAGGATATTATGAAGCTGGAGAGGGTTCAGAAGAGATTGACCAGGATGTTGCTGGGTATGGAAGGTTAGAGTTCATCAGATCCCTACAGTGTGGAAGCAGGCAGTTCGTCCCATTGAATCCTCCCTGACCCTCGGAAGAGCATTCCACCCAGACCCATTCTATCTCTGTAACCTTGCATTTCCCATTGTTCACCCACCTAGCCTGCAAATTCCTGAACACTACGGACAATTTAGCATGTCCAATCCACCTATCCTACACATGTTTGGATGATGGGAGGGAACTGGAGCACCCAGAGGAAACCCACGCAGACACAGAGAGGACGTATAATCTCTGCCTCAGGGTGGAATCGAACCCAACTCCCTGGTCCTGTGAGGCAGCAGTGCTAACCACTGAGCTTCCATACCACCCCGAAAGAGTTATGAAGAAAGGTTAGATAGGTTGAGACTTTTTCACTGGAGGTAGGACGTTGGGAGGTGACAGTATCGAACTTTATAAAATAATGAAAGGTATAGATAAGGTTAATGGTAGTTGTTTCCCTCAGATGGGAAATTTTGAGACTGGGGACACATTTTTAAGATGACTTCGGTTTAAAAAGGATGTTTTTTTTAACATGTTGGTTCATGTTTGGAATGAACTTCCTGAGGAGAAGTGCTGGATGTGGGCACAATTCCAATATTAAAAAGCCGTTGGGATAAGTACATGAATAGGAAAGGTAAGGAGGGAATATGGGCCAGGTGTAACTAGTTTAGTTTGGGATTATGTTTGACAAGAACGAGTTGGAGCGAAGGGTCTGTTTCTGTGCTGTGTGACTCTTTTTAAAACGAACCTGATAATTTACGTAAATTTTTCTCTTCCAAAGTTGGAAATCTCAACACCAGGTTGTAATCCAACAGGTTTATTGGGAAGCACTAGATTCCAAGTAAACCTATTGGATTATAACTTGGTGTGTGTGATTTGTGACTTTGTCCACCCCAGTCCAACACCAGCTCCTCCACCTCATGGCTCCTCCTTACAGTCAGCTGTGGCTTTATTTCACTTGTTGTGCCTCATATTGTGAATTGCAGCGAAAGAGGAGCACCATCTCATCAAACGAGGCAGTTTACAACCTACTGGGTTCAGTATTGGTTCAACCACCTCCAAATTGAGAACCCATTCCCTCTCTTTCTTTTAGCTTTGCTAGTTACTCCACCCCCTGCCCCTTCCAGTGGGACTGTCTGTTCTTCCCAGTCTGGCAGTTAGACACACCATAATTCAGTTATTCTCCATTTCCATCACTTAATCTGAACTATCGACATCCTTTCTTTCCCTGCACCCCAACCTCCCCCCCCCCCCCCCCCCACCCCCACCATTGCATTAATGTCACTTCTTCCATTCTTCAGTTCAGCTCTGAGTCACCCAGACTCAAAATGTTAGCTTGCCCTCTCTCCCTGAATGCTGCCGAACTCGCTGTGACCTCCAGTACTTTTTGTTTTCAGTTTCAAATTCCAGCATTTGAGTAATTTACTCTTACAATGCCCAATGCTGCCTTGACCATGTCAGCTGTGTTGCCATTTTCAGGGACTTGTGGACCTGCAAGCTTCTGTATTTTGATGCTGCTAAGGGCTCTGCCATTTATGTAACTCTCTTCCTGCATTGGATCTCCCAGAATGCATCACCTTGCATTTGTCAGATTAAACTCCATCTGCCATCTTCCCCGCCAGCGTCCCCAGCCTGTCTATATCCTGTTGTATCCTCTAGTAATCCTCCCTCACTATCCATAGCTTCCCCAATCTTTGTGTCACCCACAAACATGCTAATCAGATCGCCTGTATTCTCCAAATCATATTTATATAATTACAAATCAGAGCAGTACTAGCACTGATCCCTGTGGAACATCATTGTTCACAGGTCTCCAATTGAATGACATCCATTGTTACTGTGTCTTCTATGAACAGGGGAGCTCTGTATCCATCTTACCAGTTCACTGTGGATCCCCACGAAACTTCACTTCTTGTGTCAACTTGCAATGATAGACCTTGTTAAAGGCACTGCTCAAGTCCATGTAGTCAACATCTACCATCCTCCCCTCATCGGTTCCCTTTGTCATTTATAGGACATTCCAGTGCACTACAGGCCCTTTGGCCCTCGATGTGCCAACCTGTGGAACCAATCTGAAGCTGATCTAACCTACACTACTCCATTCTCGTCCTATGACCATTTAAATGCCCTTAAATTTGGTGAGTCTGTTTCTGTTGCAGGCAAAGCCCATGCCCCTACTACTCTGAGTAAAGCAACTACCTCTGACATCTGTCCTATATCCATCACCCCTCAATTTACAGCTATGTCCCCTTGTGTTAGCCATCACCAACCAGGGAAAAAGGCGCTCACTGTCCACCCTATCTAACCTTCTGATTATCTGTTGTGGTTCTGTTTGCCGAGCTGTGAATTTGTGTTGCAGACGTTTCGTCCCCTGTCTGGGTGACATCCTCAGTGCCTGGGAGCCTCCTGTGAAGCGCTTCTGTGATCTTTCCTCCGGCATTTGTAGTGGTTTGAATCTGCCGCTTCCGGTTGACAGTTCCAGCTGTCCACTGCAGTGGCCGGTATATTGGGTCCAGGTCGATGTGCTTATTGATTCAATAAGGAAAGATCACAGAAGCGCTTCACAGGAGGCTCCCAAACACTGAGGATGTCACCTAGACAGGGGACGAAATGTCTGCAACACAAATTCCCAGCTCGGCGAAGAGATAACACAACAACGAGCACCCGAGCTACAAATCTTCTCCCAAACTTTGAACCTCTGATTATCTTATATGTCCCAATTAAATCATCGCTCAACCTTCTTCTCTCTAATGAAAACAGCCTTAAGTCCCTCAGCCTTTCCTTGTAAGACCTTCCCTCTATACCAGACAACATCCTCATAAATCACTCTGAACCCTTTCCAAAGCTTCCACATCCTTCCTATAATGTGATGACCAGAACTGTACGCAATACTCCAACTGCGGCCACACCAGAGTTTTGTACAGCTGCAGTATGACCTTGTGGCTCCGAAACTCAAACACTACCAATAAAAGCTAACACACCATATGCCTTCTTTACAACCCTACCAACCTGGGTCGCAACTTTCACGGATCTATGTACCTGGACACAGATCTCTCTGCTCATCTGCACTATCAAGAATCTTATCATTAGTGCAGGACTCTGTATTTCTGTTACTCCTTCCGAAGTGAATAACCTCTCAAGTTTTCTGCATTAAACTGCATTTGCCACCTCTCCGCCCAGCTCTGCAGCTTATCTACGGCCCTCTGTCACCTACAATGTTCCTCAAAAAGCACAATGAAGTTTGTGAGGTGAGACACGACCTTCCCCACACAATACTAATACTTCCATATCTTTCCAGATGTGACTAAATCCTACCCCTGAGAATCTTCTCCCTTCGATATCCCTACCAATGATGTAAAGTTCACTGGCTTGTAATTTGCCAGATTGCACTTAAACAAAGGAACAACAGAGGCGAGGATGGCTCGTCTCCAGTCCACTAGATTACACATGTATCTGAAGAGGATATAAAGATTTCCTACGAGGTCCCGGCGATCTCCTCACTTGCCTCCCTCAGCGTTCTGGGATAGTTCAGATCGAATCCTTGGATATCTTAATATTTTTCAAACACCTTGCAGCTCCTTTTTCATATTGACGTTCCCCAGAATATCGGAATTAGAATAGCCTTTATTGTCTCACGTACTTAATGAGTGTCGTGAAAAGTATATGACACCAATTACAGCAGCCTGTACCCAGGCACAGCTTTTTACAGGCAACAGTGAAATGTCCAGCTTCACAGAAGTAAAAGTTCTGGCACCTAGCTTCCTGTCCACACTGGGCCCTGGCTCCAGGTGACACCCACGCTGGGAGGGAGGTCGTCATGCCATGCTACATTGCGAGGCCCCTATCAGAGGAGGCTACTGTGAGGGGTCACCATGCCAAGATGGGCGACCACTCTGGGAGGTTACCATGCCATGCAATGCCAGGAGGCTACTGTGGGAAGTCACCATGCCGGGAGATGCTGCGCCAGAGGCCAGGCATTGTTGCTTACTGCAAGTGTGGGATTGTTGCTCGCTGGAAGCTGGAATTTATCAGGCATCATGAGAGAAGGAAAAGAACAAACACAGCCCTCCCCAGACTCCCCATCGTCCATGTCCTTCTCCTTTGCAAATGCCATTTGTTAAGAACCTCCTCCACTTTCTCTGACTCCGAGCGTGGTTCCTTGTGCTGCCCTAGCTACAGTCTTGCTTCTTACATATGTATAAGTCTCCATGGGATTTTCCTTAATCCTGCTTGCCAAGGACTTTTCATGGCCCCTTTTAAAGCTCCTAATTCTTTGTTTCAGTTATTTCCTGCTACCTTTGTGTTCTTTGAGGGTTCTGGCTGTTTTCAGTTTCCTGCATCTATGCCTCCTTTCTCTTTTTGACGAGCTCTCAAGTTCTCTCGGTATCTAAGGCTCCTGAAGTTTTGCTATCCGTATCCTTCATTTTCACAGAAACATGCTGGTTCTGAACTCCAATCAACTGCCATTTTAAAAACTCCCACTTAAAGGATTACCCTCATACAGCTATGTTCCCCAGATCCTGCCTAATATTGTGGTAGTTATCACCTGACTGGACTTATTCCCCAGTACCAGGTAGACTATGGCCCTGGCCCTAGTTGGACTATTTGCATATTGTTTCACAAAATGGTCCTAGACGCATCTAACAAATTCCCCTCATGATTTTATAAACCTCTGTAAGGTCACCCCTCACTCTCCGATGCTCCAGGGAAAACAGCCCCTGCCTGTTCAAGCCTCTCCCTGTAGCTCAAATCCTCCAATCTTTTCAAACAGCCTTGTGAATATTTTCTGAACCTTTTCAAGTTTTACAACATCCTTCTAACAGGAGGGAGACCAGAATTGCACGCAATATTCCAAATGTGGCCTAACCAATGTCCTGTACAGCCGCAGAATGGTCTCCTGACTCCTATACTCAATGTTCTGACCAATAAAGGAAAGCATGCTAAACGCCGCCTTCACGATCCCATCTCTGTATTAATCCACATTCAAAGTTGATCGCTCTCAACTTAATACTGCTACACCTCAGACCACCAGTCCTGCTGTTTTTAGTAACCTCTCCTTGGCTACTCTTCCTCTTGGTCTGACTGGACTAAGTCTCTGACCACTGTTCTGGTACCTTCCCCCCTCATCCCCCCTCCAGTGGCAGTACCAAACCTCCCTGCCAGGATATTGATGCCCATCCTCTCTCTATCGAGCTCACACCCTCATCTCAGAGGCATTCCCTGATCCACATACCAGAAGCCCTCCTTACCTATACCAGCCACATATTTGACTGTACTATCTTCCTGTTCCTACCCTCACTGGCCCATGGCACAGCAAGTAATCTCATGATTATAACTTTAGACAATCAGCTTTTCTACTTCCTACCAAGCTCCCTCAACTTTCTTAGCAGGACCTCATCTCTCTGCTTTACTGCCAACATGGGCCACAGCCACTGGCTGCTCACTCTCCCTTCAGAATATCCCGTGCCCACTCCGAGACATCCTTCACCCTAGCACCAGGGAGGTATCACCCTATCCTGGAGTCTCTCTCATGGTCACAGAAACACCCATCTGTGCCCCTAACTATCCACGATCAAAGTGCTCGCCTACACTTCAGTACTTTCTCCTGTACAGTCGTGACAGCTGTGGTGCCATTGATCTGGCTTTTAGAACGTGGAACTGTACAGGCCCTTCGGCCCTCAATGTTGTGCTGACCGTTTATCCTACTTGAAGCTCAAACTAACCTACATTCCTTCCATTTTACCATCATCCATGTGCCTATCCAAAAGTCGTTTAAATATCCTTTTTGCTGCTGCTTTCACCGGCGAGGCCACCCCCCCTGGCAGCGATATCCAAAGCGGTTTACCCTGTTTGGCACAGCTGACTCCTACAGGGCCTGCCTATGCTTCCTCCTCCCCTTCCTGGTGGTCACCCAAGTCTTCTCTGTGTAGTCCTTACTGTTGGTGTGACCAGCTCACGAAAGGTGCTACCCATATCATTCACAGCCTCGCAGAAGCTCTGTAGTGAGTTTGGCCGGAGGTCCGGGCGCTCCTTGCTGCAAAGCAGGAGCTGCAGCTGAGTCCACGCCTTGTGTAGGTGGTCGCCGCAGCCACTAGAAGTCTCTCTGGTTTCCCATGTAACGCGTGAGTTGCAGGGCGGCCAGGTTCTCCTGCCCTTTTGAACTTTATCAGCCTACAGCCATTATACAACCCAACCCACTCGTCACTCATCTCATCTCCCTCACTCCTGCTCTCTATACCTAGCAGGCCACAATTACCCAGGGCAAGTGTTTCTGTTTCAACAAATATATTCACAATAAGATCTTGCATCTGCACTGACAGGTGCTAAAGCAGTTCTGTATAGTCTTTGTACGGCAAATAAAGCAAATAATAGAAATTTGACATTCCCCACAGCTGCATAAACCAAAGGCATTTCTTATGCAGCCAGAGAGGGTCTGACCCTTGTAGTTTTCCCCACTGCAAATCCAAGCTTTATTGCATCCCTCAGCATGAAGTCCTGGACCTTGGAATGTGCCAGTCTATAACACTCATAGAATCCCTATAGTGGAAGAAGGCCATTTGGCCCCTTGACTGTACTGCCCCTCCAAAGAGCATCGCACCCATACCCATCCCACCCTGAATTTCCTATGTCGAACCTACCTAGCCTGAAGAACTATAGGGCAATTTGGTATGGCTAATCTTTGGACTGTTTGAGGAAACTGGAGCATGGAGACACGGGGAGACTGTGCAAACTCAACGTAGGCAGTCGCCTGAGAGTGGAATCGAACCTGGATCCATGGCGCTGAGAGTCAGCAGCGCTAACCGCTGTGCAGCGATACTCGGTCTATCTCCATGTTTTGGTAAGATCACAGAGCCTCTTTGACCGAATCCAGATGCAGTCGACGTTGATCTCTATTCACGTCCCAGGGAGCAGACTGTAGGGTACAGAGTACTGCAACACGAAGCTGCTTTTGCGATGCATCAACAAAACTACCACATCTCTCTTGCTTTGCAAATGCACACGTTCTAGCAGGACACGTGTGACAGTCTCTACTTCACCCCCACGGTCTCTTTGAGGGCAGCATGTGGTGGTGGAGCAAGTCCAGACATACATGAGGAATCTAACTGGCAGTGCCCTTCTCACTAGCATCCACACGATGTCGTGGTGTTTGCGGGAAAGCTCTGGTGATGACAGTCTACTCAGGGTACAATGTGACAGGGTCCACCTTTCCTGTTTCTGGCAGGGCGACATGCTGACCACTTCCTGATGGACTTGTGGTCAAAGGTGTCTTTTTTTAGATTAGATTAGATTACTTACAGTGTGGAAACAGGCCCTTCGGCCCAACAAGTCCACGCCGAAGTGCAACCCACCCATACCCTTACATTTAACCATTAACGGGTAATTTAGCATGGCCAATTCACCTGACCCGCACATCTTTGGACTGTGGGAGGAAACCGGAGCACCCAGAGGAAACCCACGCAGACACGGGGAGAACGTGCCAACTCCACACAGTCAGTCGCCTGAGACGGGAATTGAACCCGGGTCCCTGGAGCTGTGAGGCAGCAGCGCTAACCACTGTGCCACCGTGCCGCCCGATTTCTTTCACAAATCTTTCCACAAGGGACAAGTGATACGGAATGGCCAACTACTTGGGAGCATTGTGTGGCAATGAGGCCAGTCCCATCCTTTGTAACAATGGAGATCACTAGAACCTCAGTACGTAGTGACATTTGGTGTTTGTGTACCGAGGGTCTACGCACAACTCAATGCAGCTGTGCACAAAGGATAATCGCCCCTTTCAGGCTAGCAACCTTTCTGATGGACTCGGGTGAAAGATACCACACAACACACAAACAAGACTGACTTCAGATCTGCTTCTACCCCACTACTATTCTCCAGCAACATTTTAGATTAGATTACTCACAGTGTGGAAACAGGCCCTTCGGCCCAACAAGTCCACACCGACCCGCCGAAGCGCAACCCACCCATTCTCCTACATTTATCCCTTTACCTAACACTACGGGCAATTTAGCATGGCCAATTCACCTAACCTGCACATCTTTGGACTGTGGGAGGAAACCGGAGCACCCGGAGGAAACCCACGCAGACACGGGGAGAACGTGCAAACTCCACACAGTCAGTCGCCTGAGCATGTTCAGTGCTCTGTCAGTACTGCGTTGGTGCAGCACGTTCAGTGCTCTGTCAAAACTGCGTTGGTGCAGCGCGTTCAGTGCTCTGTCAGTACTGCGTCGGTGCAGCATGTTCAGTGCTCTGTCAGTACTGCGTCGGTGCAGCACGTTCAGTGCTGTCAGTACTGCGTCGGTGCAGCATGTTCAGTGCTCTGTCAGTACTGCGTTGGTGCAGCACGTTCAGTGCTCTTGTCAGTACTGCGTCGGTGCAGCACATTCAGTGCTCTGTCAGTACTGCGTTGCTGCAGCACGTTCAGTGCTCTGTCAGTACTGCGCTGGTGCAGCACATTCAGTGCTCTGTCAGTACTGTGTTGGTGCAGCACATTCAGTGCCTGTCAGTACTGCGTTGGTGCAGCCCATTCAGTGCTCTGTCAGTACTGCGTTGGTGCAGCACGTTCAGTGCATTGTCAGTACTGCGTTGGTGCAGCACATTCAGTGCCTGTCAGTACTGCGTTGGTGTAGCACAGTCAGTGCTCTGTCAGTACTGCGTTGCTGCAGCACATTCAGTTCTCTGTCAGTACAGCGTTGGTGCAGCACGTTCAGTGCTCTGTCAGTACTGCGTCGGTGCAGCACCCTCAGTGCTCTGTCAGTACTGCGTCGGTGCAGCACACTCAGTGCTCTGTCAGTACTGCGTCGGTGCAGCACACTCAGTGCTCTGTCAGTACTGCGTCGGTGCAGCACACTCAGTGCTCTGTCAGTACAGCGTCGGTGCAGTACGTTCAGTGCTCTGTCAGTACTGCGTTGGTGTAGCACAGTCAGTGCTCTGTCAGTACTGCGTTGGTGCAGCACATTCAGTGCTCTGTCAGTACTGTGTTGGTGCAGCACATTCAGTTCTCTGTCAGTACTGCGTTGGTGCAGTACGTTCAGTGCTCTGTCAGTACTGCGTTGGTGCAGTACACTCAGTGCTCTGTCAGTACTGCGTTGGTGCAGCATGTTCACTGCTCTGTCAGTACTGCGTTGGTGCAGCACAGTCAGTGCTCTGTCACTACTGCGTTGGTGCAGCACATTCAGTGCTCTCTCAGTACTGCGTTGGTGCAGCACATTCAGTGCTCTGTCAGTACTGCGTCGGTGCAGTACGTTCAGTGCTCTGTCAGTACTGTGTTGGTGTAGCACAGTCAGTGCTCTGTCAGTACTGCGTTGGCGCAGCACATTCAGTGCTCTGTCAGTACTGCGTTGGTGCAGCACATTCAGTTCTCTGTCAGTACTGCGTTGGTGCAGTATGTTCAGTGCTCTGTCAGTACTGCGTTGGTGCAGTGCGCTCAGTGCTCTGTCAGTACTGTGTTGGTGCAGTACACTCAGTGCTCTGTCAGTCCTGCGTTGGTGCAGCATGTTCACTGCTCTGTCAGTACTGCGTTGGTACAGCACAGTCAGTGCTCTGTCACTACTGCGTTGGTGCAGCACATTCAGTGCTCTCTCAGTACTGCGTTGGTGCAGCACATTCAGTGCTCTGTCAGTACTGCGTTGGTGCAGCACATTCAGTGCTCTGTCAGTACTGCGTTGGTGCAGCACATTCAGTGCTCTGTCAGTACTGCGTTGGTGCAGCACATTCAGTGCTTTGTCAGTACTGCGTTGGTGCAGCACATTCAGTGCTCTGTCAGTCCTGCGTTGGTGCAGCACATTCAGTGCTCTGTCAGTCCTGCGTTGGTGCAGCCCCTCAGCCAATACAGTGCTCTCTTGGTGCTGCCCTAGAGTGGCCCCTTGGTCAGCCCCGTCTCCTTATGATAGAAAAGTTGCATCCTCATTGAGACTTTTTTCTCTGTAGTGGAAATTTTTATTGATTTTTTTTTGATTTAATGACATTGAATATCTAGCTTGAAATAGTCTTCCATTTCTTCCTGTAAATTGACCTTCATATCCTTCCTGAGTCCCTGAAAAAGAGAGACACCTTTGAAAGTATCTTTTCATTAACGACACCGTTCAATTCGATGTGCTGTTTCGGGAAGCAGCATTGCTGTGTGATCTCCGCATGTCCCAAAGTGCTTCGTAGCCAGTTCAGTGTTGTTCAGAGTCACTCACTAGTGTCATGGAAGGGATGCACAGCACCTTGAGTGCACTCAAGAAGCTACAACATCATCAGATCATTTGATTCTGACTAAGTCAGTGTTGAACCACCTTCCCGCTGCCCCAGCTGTCCAATCTTTTCCAGTATTAGGCCAATGTCTCGGACATTGACCTAATACCCGCTGCGCTTTTCCAGCAGCACATTTTCAGCTCTGATCTCCAGCATCTGCAGTCCTCACTTTCTCCTCAGTGTCTCTGGCAGTGTGGCTCTGTCTGGGACAGTGCTTCAACCAGTGTCGCCCTCTCTCTCTCTCTCTCAGTACTGCCTTGGGCCTGAATTTAGCTCTCACAGTGTTACTCTCTACACTGAGACTCCCAGCTTGGACATGCACCCACTGAACCCTGCTGGGCAGAGGTTACACAGACAGCTCAGCATCTGAGCAGCACGTGTACAGTCATGAGGAGGACTCCCTCTGGAGCTGCAGTCCTTCATTCCTCTCTGGGATTCTAGACCCACCTTCCTTCCTGGGCACCTGAATGGGGTTCTGCGTCTTTCCCATTGGGCAACGGTTTTGAACACTTGGCTGTGAAGCACTTTGGGATGTGCTAGCTAACAGTACAGTCAACATTAAATTGTGCTGAGGTATACACAGGTCAAAGGTGTTGCCTGAGTTAACATCATATCGCCCCCCCCCGGCCTTTCACTTGGAATGTTTCATTCATTATTTTAGTCACTTTGGAAGATTTAAACCATGCTAAAGCACCCTTTTAAGGTCGCCCTTTGAGTTAATAAATTATTTAATAGCAGCAGGAGAGCTGAAAGAGAGCCAGAAGTAGTTCCCGAGCTCCAGATACTTGAGGGGTGGCTGAGGAATGGGAATATTCGAGGCCTTTTACAACTGATGCTCATGTTTAACCCTCCCCACCCCCCAAACCAATCTTTAATTTGACTTCTCTTGTCACCCTGGCTCCTTTTCAGAGACGGCGCCTGGATCATTGGTTTTACGGGGCGAGTTCCAACAGGGTAGGGACAGGTTTCTGGGGGACACTGAGGCCGTTGGTCAGTGTCCTTACAAATGCTGAAGCTTCCCGGGCCCAGTGGGAACCACAGGGGGCGATGGCCAAATGAAAATTATTCTAATTTAACTTCGTTTGGGCGGTCTGTTCCCGGCTACAATGCAAGGGGTTGTCCTTGCTAACTGGTGAGTAGAAACAGAACTGATGGGATGACAGGATGGGGTTTGAAGGGCTGACTGGCCTCCGTTTTTTTTCACAGGACGAAATGGTCAGCCTGTTTCTGAGTAGGGGGTGGGGGAGGGGAGAGGGGGTGTTGTGCGTCCTCCCTCAAAGCCAACCTCCTTGTTCCCTGGCACTGCCCGCTGCGTTTGTCCCCTCACTGTCAGGCCTGAGATTACCGGAGAGGGAGGGCAGAGGAAATTTACTGGGGTGCCCATCGGCAGCTAAGGGGAATGATTGGCAAGGCCAGGGTGGGTTGCATGAGGTTGATCTGTGAACGGCAGGGGGCCCGAGGGCAAACCTTTCTCATCCTGAGATTGGTGGGCAGGTTGCGGGGTTGAGAGGGGGAAGCGCACGTTTGGAAAGTTGCTGCATTGTTTTGGCGGCAGGGACGTGGGCCTGAGGGTGAAGCGGTTTCACCGGCATGACTATGGAACCAAGTGTGGGCAACGATGGGCTGAATGGCCTCTCTAACTGCGTTAGAAACGCGCCCGTGGTTCTCACCTGATCGGCAGAGGATGACGCCTGGTCTGGAATAGAGCAGTAGGCCGATGCTGGTCGGGTTGTGGGGTGGGGTGAGGGGGGGTGGGGAGGAGGTCAGAGGGGTGTTAAGGGGTGGTATGGGGTAAAGGGGCTGCAGGCCGTCAGCATCTCCTCCGCTGTCTCCGGGATCTGGGTGGCGTTTGGGGGCAATAGTCTGGAAAACGAGATCACTGGATTACTGAGCGTCAGGAGGTGGACTGTGGCCGAACTGGCAAACCCCCCTCTGCTGCCAGGCCTCAAACTGACCACAGAAACACCCAAAACCAAGTGCCAGTCAGGTTCCCCCACTCATCGCGCCCGTCAACATGACCCATCCTGCCTGCCTCTCCCTGCCTGGCCCCGGGTCTCCCTCAGCGTCTCCAATAGGGGGAGTCCATGGGAGCGTGCTCAGATCGTCCCCTCAGTCCTCGTGCTCAACTTGAGGCACCTTCCCTCCCGATTGACTGACTCGCGTAGGTCTGAGCCACCCCTCCACCAACCACCCACCCTCACACACCCCCACCCACCCCTCCACCAACTCCCCCCTTCACACACTCCCACCCACACCTCCACCAACCACCCACCCTCACACACCCCCACCCACCCCTCCACCAACTCCCCCCTTCACACACTCCCACCCACACCTCCACCAACCCCCTCACACACTCCCAACCACCCCACCAACAACCCCCTCACACACTCCCACCCACCCCTCCACCAACCCCCTCACACACTCCCAACCACCCCCTCACACACCCCCACCCACCCCTCCACCAAACCCCTCACACACTCCCAACCACCCCTCCACCAACCCCCCCTTTGCACACTCCCAACCACCCCTCCACCAACACCCTCACACACTCCCAACCTCCCCTCCACCAACCCCCTGACACACTCCCAACCACCCCTCCACCAACCCCCCCCACACACTCCCACCCACCCCTCCACCAAACCCCTCACACACTCCCAACCACCCCTCCACCAACCCCCCCTTTGCACACTCCCAACCACCCCTCCACCAACACCCTCACACACTCCCAACCTCCCCTCCACCAACACCCTCACACACTCCCAACCTCCCCTCCACCAACCCCCTCACACACTCCCAACCACCCCTCCACCAACCCCTTCACACACTCCCAACCACCCCTCCACCAACCCCCTGACACACTCCCACCCACCCCTCCACCAACCCCTTCACACACTCCCAACCACCCCACCACCAACCCCCCTTCACACACTCCCACCCACCCCTGCACCAACCCCCGACACACTCCCAACCACCCCTCCACCAACCCCCTGACACACTCCCACCCACCCCTCCACCAACCCCCCCCACACTCTCCCAACCACCCCTCCACCAACCCCCCTTCACACACTCCCAACCACCCCACCACCAACCCCCCTTCACACACTCCCACCCACCCCTCCACCAACCCCCTGACACACTCCCAACCACCCCTCCACCAACCCCCTGACACACTCCCAACCTCCCCTCCACCAACCCCCTCACACACTCCCAACCACCCCTCCACCAACCCCCTCCACACACTCCCAACCACCCCACCACCAACCCCCCCTTCACACACTCCCAACCACCCCTCCACCAACCCCCTGACACACTCCCACCCACCCCTCCACCAACCCCCTCACACACTCCCAACCTCCCCTCCACCAACCCCCCTTCACACCCTCCCAACCACCCCTCCACCAACCCCCCCTTCACACACTCCCAACCTCCCCTCCACCAACCCCCTGACACACTCCCACCCACCCCTCCACCAACCCCCTGACACACTCCCAACCACCCCTCCACCAACCCCCCCTTTGCACACTCCCAACCACCCCTCCACCAACCCCCCCCACACACTCCCAACCACCCCTCCACCAACCCCCTCACACACTCTCACCCACCCCTCCACCAACCCCCCTCACACACTCCCAACCACCCCTCCACCAAGCCCCTCACACACTCCCACCCACCCCTCCACCAACCCCCCCTTCACACACTCCCAACCACCCCTCCACCAACCCCCTCACACACTCCCAACCACCCCTCCACCAACCCCCTGACACACTCCCACCCACCCCTCCACCAACCCCCCCTTCACACACTCCCAACCACCCCTCCACCAACCCCCTCACACACTCCCAACCACCCCTCCACCAACCCCCTCACACACTCCCACCCACCCCTCCACCAACCCCCCCTCACACACTCCCAATCACCCCTCCACCAACCCCTTCACACACTCCCACCCACCCCTCCACCAACCCCTTCACACACTCCCAACCACCCCCTCACACACTCCCAACCACCCCTCCACCAAGCCCCTCACACACTCCCAATCACCCCTCCACCAACCCCCGACACACTCCCAACCACCCCTCCACCAACCCCCCCTTCACACACTCCCAACCACCCCTCCACCAACCCCCCCCTCACACACTCCCAACCACCCCTCCACCAACCCCTCCCCACACACTCCCAACCACCCCTCCACCAACCCCCCTGACACACTCCCAACCACCCCTCCACCAACCCCCCTTCACACACTCCCAACCACCCCTCCACCAACCCCTTCACACACTCCCACCCACCCCTCCACCAACCCCTTCACACACTCCCACCCACCCCTCCACCAACCCCTTCACACACTCCCAACCACCCCACCACCAACCCCCCTTCACACACTCCCACCCACCCCTCCACCAACCCCCTGACACACTCCCAACCTCCCCTCCACCAACCCCCTCACACACTCCCACCCACCCCTCCACCAACCCCCTGACACACTCCCACCCACCCCCCCACCAACCCCCCCCCACACACTCCCAACCACCCCTCCACCAAACCCCCTTCACACACTCCCACCCACCCCTCCACCAACCCCCCCTTCACACACTCCCAACCACCCCTCCACCAACCCCCCATTCACACACTCCCAACCACCCCTCCACCAACCCCCCCTTCACACACTCCCAACCACCCCACCACCAACCCCCTCACACACTCCCAACCACCCCTCCACAACCCCCTCACACACCCCCCACCACCCCTCCACCAACCCCCTCACACACCCCCAACCACCCCTCCACCAACCCCTTCACACACTCCCAACCTTTCCCATTCCCTAACACAACGAGGATGCTCACTGCGTTCTTCCCAAAGGGAAGCACGGAAACATACACCAAACAACAAAGATAGAAGCGAGAGTAGGGTATTCGCCCCCCGTTCATTATGAACATGACTCATCATCAGACTCAATGCCCTCATCCCAATCTCTCCACATAGCACGGTGCTGATGGCTTCGTGGTATTATTGCTAGATTGTGAATCCAGAGAGCTAGACAATGTCCTGGGAACCCAGTTTGAATCCTTCCCTGGTGGAATTTTGGATTCAATTTATTTTTAAATCTTCAATTAAGAGCCTAATGGTGACTATGAGTTCTTTGTCGATTGTCAGAAAGTCATATTTGGTTCACTAATGTCCTTTAAGGAAGGGAATTATCATCTTTACACGCTCTGGCCTACATGTGACTCCAGACCCACAGCCCTGTGGTTGGCTCTTAGCTGCCCCCTGGGCAATTAGGGATGGGCAATAGATGCTGGTCTAGCCAGTGATGCCCCCATCCTTTCAATGAATATTGATTGGAGAAAAAAAATCCCTTTAGCCATAAAAGCTAGATACCTAAGGGCGGCACGGTGGCACAGTGGTTAGCACAGCTGCTTCACAGCGCCAGGGACCCAGGTTCAATCCCAGCCTTGGGCAACTGTCTGTGTGGGGTTCGCACATTCTCCCAGTATCTGCATGGGATTTCCTCTGGGTGCTCCGGTTTCCTCCCACAATCTAAAAATGTGCAGGTTACAATGGATCAGCCATGCTGGATTGCCATAGTGTTAGGTGCATCAGTCAGAGGGGAATGGGTTTGGGTGGGTTGCTCTTTGGAGGGTCGGTGTGGACTTGTTGGGTCGAAGGGCCTGTTTCCACACTATAGGGATTCTAACCTAATACCTCCATCTTAAAAACACACACTGTTGTGGTAATGAATTCCACAGACGCACCATTCTCTGGGTTAAGAAAATACTCCTCATCTCAGTCCTAAAAGGCTTATCCTTAAACTATGACCCTGGTCTCCCCCACCATTGGGAGCATCCTTTCTGCATCGAACCTGTCCTATGATGTTAGAATTGTGCAGGTTTCTCTGAGATTCCCCTCTCATTATTCGAAATTGCAGTGAGTACAATCCTAACCAAGCAAATTTCTCCTCATACATCAGACCTTTGTCATCCCAGGAATCAATTTGGTAAGCTTTCGCTGTGCTCCTGTTACAGTGAGAACATCCTTCCTCAGACTGGGAGCCTAAAACTGCCCACAATATTCCAAGTGTGGCCTCACCAATGCCCTGTATAACTGCAGCAAGGTCTCCTTGTTTCTCTACTCGAAGCCCCTCGCAATGAAGGAGAGCATTTGCCTTCATTACCTCCTGCTACACCTGCACGCGACTGGTGCATGAGGATGTCCACGTTTTGTTGAACATCCCCTATCGCTCTCATTTACAGCCACTCAAATTGTAACCCCCTTCCCATTTTGGCTACCGACATTAAACTGCATCTGCCATGCATTCGCTCCCTCAGCCCGCCCACATCACACAACACCATCTCTGCATCTCCCTCACAGCACACCCTTCCGTCCAGCTTTGGGCCATCTGCAAATTTTCATATATTAGATTTGGTTCCTTCATCTAAATCGTTATCACATATCGAGAATAGCTGGGGTCCCGGCACTGATCCCTGCGGTACCCCACTAGTCACAGGCTGCCATACAGAAAAAGACCCCTTTCTTCTGACTCTTTATCCCATCTCTGTGAACCATACTCTAGCTCCAATCCCCAGCACCTTAATTTTATACACTAAGTGGGACTTTGTTAAATGCTTTCTGAAAGTCTAAATAAACCACATCCACTGGCTCCTGCAATCAACTTGATCAGTTATAACCTCAAAGAATTCCTGTAGATTTGTCAAAAATGATTTCCCTTTTGTAAATCCATGCTGACCATATTTGATTCTTCTACTGTTTCCTAAGTGCTCTGCTATAAACTCCTTGATAACCCACATATTCCCTGCTACCGACATCATACTCACTGCTCAATCATTCCCTGCTTTCTCTCATTCTCCCTTTTTAAATAGTAGGAATACATTAGCTACCATCCAATTTTCTAGCAACTAACGAATCTTCGTGGATGACCACCGATGCATGTGGACAGCGTGAGAGTGGATGTGCAGTGAGGTGAGTTTGTGAAGGTTTCTCAAAGCTGCAAGTGATGCGTGGCATTGGGAACAGTCGCCTCACAGATTGAAGGGTATTTTTCTGCCTGTTTTACAAGACATCACTCAGGCCGAGACACACACAATTCACAAAAGAATGAAAATTCTTGCAAAGCCAGGAAGGCAGGAGGACATGAAATATTAGCTCAGCACTTGGGACAGGTGGAAATACACGAGGGACAAGATACACGAATTGGTGAGTGACTTGAGGTGCTGAGAATTCAACTACAACTGAAATAACCTGAAGGGAAATGGATCTTAAAACACTTAAACTTGAGAACGAGAGAGAAGGAGCATTTAACAGACTGCAACTAGATTTTCAGGTGGGAGAGAAATAAAAGAGAGGGAATTGAGAAAGAATTTCAGATGAGAACAAAATCAGACGCACTAAGATTCTGATGAGCCTTAGTCATCAATCAGGAAAGGCTTAACCATATGAGGAATGTTTGAGGGCTCTGGGATTGGACATGATGGAGTTTAGAAAGATGAGGGGGGGATTACTTACAGAATACTGAATGGCCTGGACAGAGTGGATATGGGAAAGATGTTTCCGACTGGCAGAAGATAAGAGGAATCAAGAGAGTGGCGCTGGAAAAGCGCAGCAGGTCAGGCAGCATCCGAGGAGCAGGAGAGTCGACGTTTCAGGCAGGAGCCCTTCATCATTCCTGACTTATCCGAAACGCCGACTCTCCTGCTTCTCGGGTATTGCCTGCCCGGCTATACTTTCCCATCACCACACTCTCGACTCTGACCTCCAGCATCTGCAGTCCTCACTTTCTCTACAAGATGCGAGGACCCGAGGGCACAGTCATGGGAAGAGCTTTTAAAATGGAGATAAGGGGAAACTTCTTCAGCCAGAGAGCGGGGCGTCTATGGCATTCACTGCCACAGGAGGCCGTGGAGGCCAGGTCTTTGAGTATATTTAAGACGGCGATAATTAGGTTCTTGAGTGTCAAGGGGATCCAGGGTTACAGGGAGAAAGCAGAGAATAGGGTTGAGAAACTCATCAGCCATGATTGATGAATGGGCTGAATGGCCTAATTTCTGCTCCAATGGTCTTATGTTTAAAGTGATACAGTCCTAACCAACATTTGAGGTAAAAGATGTGGAGTCATTCATTATGTCATTTGCAAAATGGCAAAAGGTCGAAGTGAGTTTGAAGGTCACCCCTCAGCCCCTGATGCTCCAGAGAAAACAGCCTCAGCCTATTCAACCTGTCCCTATAGCTCAAACCCTCCAGCCCTGGCAACATCTTTTCTGAACCCTTTAAAGTTTCACAACATCCTTCCGAAGGTTTGAGCTACAGGGAGAGGCTGAACAGGCTGGGACTGTTTTCCCTGGAGCGTCGGAGGCTGAGGGGTGACCTCATAGAGGTTTATAAAATCATGAGAGGCATGGATAGGATAAACAGACAAAGTCTTTTCCCTGGAGTTGGGGGAGTCCAGAGCTAGAGGGCATAGGTTTAGGGTGAGAGAGGAAAGATATAAAAGGGACCTAAGAGGCAACTCAGAGGGTGGTACGTGTATGGAATGAGCTGCCAGAGGATGTGGTGGAGGCTGGTACAATCGCAACATTTAAGAGGCATTTGGATGGGTATGTGAATAAGAAGGGTTTGGAGGGATATGGGCCGGGTGCTGGCAGGTGGGGCTAGATTGGGTTGGGATATCTGGTCGGCATGGACGAGTTGGACCGAAGGGTCTGTTTGGATGCTGTACATCCCTATGACTCTAATAAACAAAGCAGAACAATCATAGGAAAGCACTTTGGGTACTTTTCCATCACGTGTAGTGTGACCTGAGCAATGGTTAAACCAGAGCTCTGTGTAAACCACAAGCAACTGTTGTGGGAGTTGAAACTTTCCTTTGTCAGAAAAGAAGGTTTACTCCCACAGCAAGTAATTAGGGTCTGGAATGTACTGCCTGGAAGTGTCTTGGAGGCAGGTTCGACTGAGGTATTCGAGATGGCACTGGGTGGTTATTTGGATAGTAGTGGTGTTCAAGGGACGTGGGGAAAAGGCAGGAGATTGACACGAGGAAATAGAATCGCTAAAGGCACATTGGGCTCTGTGCAGCATAACAACTCTGTGATTCTGTGGGTGTTTCGTAGCTGCTTTTCAATTGAAGCTCAGGAAACAGATCCAGAGCTGAGGAAGTTAGCACAGATAGCTCACAGTATAAAGCTGAGCTGGAACCGTTCCAGATCCTCACTGACCTGCTTGAGGAATAGAACATGGAACCTAGAACATTACAGTGCAGTCCAGGCCCTTCGGCCCTCGATGTTGCACCGACCTGTGGAACCAATCTGAAGCCCATCTCACCTACACTGTTCCATTCTCATCCATATGTTTATCCAATGCCCATTTAAATGTGCTTAGCGTTGGAGAGTCTACTACTGTTACAGACAGACCATTCCACGGCCCAACTACTCTCTGAGTAAAGAACCTACCTCTGTCATCTGTTCTATATCTATCACCCTTCAATTTAAAGCTATGTCCCCTGGTGCTAGTCATCACCATCTGAGGAAAAAGGCTCTCCCTGCCCACCCTGTCTAACCCTCTGATTATCTTGTATGTCTCTATTAAGTCATCTCTCAACCTTCTTCTCCAATGAAAACAGCCTCAAGTCCCTCAGCCTTTCCTCATAAGACCTTCCCTCCATACCAGGCAACATCCTGGTAAATCTCCTCTGCACCCTTTCCAAAGCTTCCACATCCTTCTTATAATGCGGTGACCAGAACTGTACACAATACCTGAAATGCAGCCGTACCAGAGATTTGTACAGCTGCAACGTGACCACATGGCTCTGAATCTCAGTTCTTCTACCAATAAAAGCTAACATGCCTTATGCCTTCTTAACAATCTATCAACGTGGGTGGCAACTTTCAGGGATATATGTACAAGGACACTGAGATCTCTCTATTCATTTACACTACCAAGAATCTTACCATTATCCCCGTTACTCCTTCTAAAGTGAATCACCTCACACTTCTCCACATTAAACTCCATTTGCCACCTCTCAGCCCAGCTCTGCAGTTTAGCTATCTCCCTCTGTAACCTGCAACACCCTTCCACACTACCAGCAACTCCACCGATCTGAGTGTCATCCTCAAATGTACTAACCCATCCTTCTACGCCCACATCCAGGATATTTATAAAAAATGACAAACAGCAATGGCCCCAAAACACCCCACGAGTAACTGAACTCCTGGATGAATATTTCCCATCAACCACCACCCTCTGTCTTCTTTCAGCTAGCCACGTTCTGATCCAAACAGCTAATCCCCCTCAATCCCATGCCTCTGTATTTTGTTCAATAGCCTACCATGAGGAACCTTATCAAACCCCTTACTGAAATCCACATACACCACATCAACCACTTTACCCTCATCTACCTGTTTGGTCACCTCACTGAACTCAACAAGGTATGACCTACCCTTCACAAAACCGTGTTGACTATCCCTAATCAAATTATTCCTCTCTAGATAATTCTAAATCCTATCTTTTCTAACCCTTTCCAACACTTTACCCATAACCAAAGTAACGCTCACTGGTCTATAATTACCAGGGTTGTCTCTACTCCCCTTCTTTCACAAGGGGACATTTGCCATCCTCCAGCCTTCTGGCACTATTCCTGTTGACAATGACGATATAAAGATCAAAGCCAAGGGATCAGCAATCTCCTCCCTGGCTTTCCAGAGAATCGGAGGATAAATCCCATCCGGACCAGGGAGTTATCTATTTTCCCACTTTCCTGAATTTCTAACACCCCCTCCTTGTGAACCTCAATCCCATCTAGTCTAGTCGCCTGTAGCTCAGTATTCTCCGTGACAACATTGTCTTTTTCCAGGGTGATACTGATGAAAAATATTCATTTAGTGCTTCCCCATCTCCTCGGACTCCACTCACAACTTCCCATTACTATCCCTGATTGGCCTTAATCTTACCCCTGGCTGTTCTTAGCTCTCTCTTTTAGTCTTTCTTGGCTAACCTGTAACTCTCAAGCAGCCTAACTGAGCCTTCACATCTCATTGGAACATAAACCTTCTTCCTGTGGTAAGAGATTCAACTTCTTTAGTAAAGAGAGAGAGGCCAGTAGTAACAGGTTTCAGCCACCAGATGGTGCTCATACCAAAGAAAGTGATGATTTGACAGAATTTCCTTCTCTTGACACCAAATTGAACACCGATTCCTGAAGGATTTATGCCCGAAACGTCGATTCTCCTGCTCCTCGGATGCTGCCTGACCTGCTGTGCTTTTCCAGCGCCACTCTGATCTTGACTGTTCAATTTGGTGCTGAAAATGTGTTGCTGGAAAAGCACAGCAGGTCAGGCAGCATCCGAGGAGCAGGAAAATCCACGTTTCGGGCGAGTCAGGAATGATGAGGGGCTCTTGTACAAAACGTCAACTCTCCTGTTCCTGCCTGACCTGCCGCGCTTTTCGAGCCGCTCTGATCTAAACTGTGATCTCCAGCATTTGCAAGTCCTCACTTTGGCCTGACCAAATTGAACAGAGTTGCAGAGCAAAGGTGTGACTTTCTAGGACAGTGATGTCTGAGTTTCGCTTTGGTAACTATTTATTGGAAATCCTTCCAAAAATTGTGGTCAATCTGCATGGTGTGGTTTACAGTAGACATGTTTTAATCCAGCAACTATCATTATAAAGTTTCGCCAAGAAAGTGTAGCTTTTAAGAAGAGTTTGTGATTGCTGTTCATGCCTTAATGACATGAGACTGAAGGGTTTAGTAGCCAGAGGAAGCCATAGAGTTTTATTAATGATTTCTGATGTATTATTCTCACATGTACCTGGGTACAGTGAAAGATTTTGTTCTGAGTGCAGTCCAGGCAGATCATTCCAAACAAAGTTCGCAGGGTGAGGTATACAATGTTATGGCTGAAGAGAACTTGCACAAAAAGCAAGATCAATATTAGATTTGAAACTTGACTGGTCCATTCAGGAATCTGATAACAGCGGGGAAGAAGCTGTTCTTGAATCTGTTAGTCTGTGTGTTTAGGGCTTGCATATCTTCTGCCTGACAGAAGTGGTTGGGAGAGATGATAAGGGGGTAGGAAGGGCCTTTGATGCTGTTGATTGCCTTTCTGTAAATCAGGAAGTGTAGGTGGAGCCAATGGATGGAAGGTTGGCTTGCGTGGTGGACTGCGCTGTGTTCACAACTCCCTGTAGTTACTTACACTCCTGGGCAGAGCAGAGGACGAAGCAAACTGCGATGTATCTGGATCGAATACTTCCTGTGGTGCATCTATAAAAGTTGATGAGGGTCCTTACGGGCACATCAAATTTCCTTCGCCTCCTGAGGAAGGAGTTGTGTCTTCTTGACCATCGCATCAACACGGGTAGTCCAGGACAGATTGTTGGCGATTGTTACTCCCAGGAACTTGATGCTCTTGAACATCTTCACCTCAGTTCCATTGATGTAGAAAGGATCATGCCCTCCACCTTGCTTCCTGAAGTCAATGGCCAGCTCTTTAGTTTTGCCAACTTTGAGGGAGAGACTGTT
This sequence comes from Hemiscyllium ocellatum, assembly GCF_020745735.1. NCBI lineage: Eukaryota > Metazoa > Chordata > Chondrichthyes > Orectolobiformes > Hemiscylliidae > Hemiscyllium > Hemiscyllium ocellatum. Next base: position 25,061,410 of record NC_083444.1, read on the forward strand.
ATTTTTACATCATGCCACCAAGCACTCGACCTCTTTCCTATATTCTGTCTCATCATTGTTTGAGATCCAGTCTACAATGGTGATGTCACCAGAAAACTTGGAGATGGAGTTAGGATGAACTTTGGCCACACAGTCATGAGTGTACAGGGAATACAGTCAGGGACTGCGTATGAAGACTTATGGGGTGTTAGTGTTGAGGATAGTCGTGGAGACCTCACAATGACCTCTCTGGATTATAGTTAAACTGTGACCATGGAGCTTTGAAAACAAAACTCATAACAGACAGAATTGTTGTTGGAACTATTGATGAATCTTTGTCAGATATATTACAGTTCAAAGAAGATTTGACTTTGGGGAAAGTTATTCAAGTTAGGGTGGAAGCAGAAACCATGGAAGAGTCATAAAGAACGCTGAGAGGAGAAAGTTATAGGTCAACGACAAAACTGACTCACTTTATAAAGTATAAGCACTTTATAGAAACGCTAAGACAAGGAGTAGGTCAAACAATAAATTCTGAGACTGAGTGTGAGTGCTCTGGAATAATAAAACATCAGAGGCACAGGCAGTGCCCAAGTATGTCAAAAAAATGTATCTGCAAAACCATAAAATGCTTCCAGAATATGTACAGAATTATTTATTGGGGTTAGTGCTGCCTCACAGCGCCAGGGACCTGGGTTCAATTCCCGCCTTAGGCGACTGACTGTGTGGAGTTTGCACGTTCTCCCCGTGTCTGCGTGGGTTTCCTCCAGGTGCTCTGGTTTCCTCCCACAGTCCAAAGATGTGCGGGTTAGGGTGGATTGGCCATGCTAAATTGCCCATAGTGTTAGGTAAGGGGTATATGGAGGGGTATGGGTGGGTTGCGCTTCGGTGGGTCGGTGTGGACTTGTTGGGCCGAAGGACCTGTTTCCACACTGTAGGTAATCTAATCTAATCTATTTAGATGTGCATTTGTAATGCCATTGCATAAGAGGCTATTGGCCATGTGTCCCTCTATGACATTCTCTAAGTAGGACATAGTGGTCAAAACAACAGCTCATTACAGTAGAGCAGTCACCACTGGAAAAGGTACTGAAGGCATTCCTGGGGGAATTTGGTGATCCAATTAATTATAATCTTGCAGAAGCTATGTCTGTTAATGGACATTTTGGTAAAACAAAGGCAAGACGTATACAATTAAAAGTAGGGCCTTGGATTGTAGAACAGAGAGACCGAGGGGTTCAGGGACATAATTCTTTGAAATGACATCACACATAGATCGAGTGGTTAAGAAGGTGTTTAGCACCTCCATTGCTCAGACCTTTGATTTTTGGGGTTGGGATGTTGTGTTGAGGTTGTGCAGGATGTGGGTGAGGTCTCTTAAGGAGTATTGTGTCCAGTTCGGGTCTCCCTGTTACAGGAAGGATATTATTAAGCTGGAGAGGGTTCAGCAGAGAGTTATCAGGATGTTGACAGGAATGGAGGCATTGAGTTATAAAGAAAGGTTGGATAGGCTACAATGTTTTTTATAGGAGCATAGGAGATGGGGAGGTTTATAAAATCATGAGGGGGGTTAGGTAAAGTGAATGGCAGGTGTCTTTTCTCAAGGGTGGGGGAATTCAAGACTTTTGACAAAGTAACAAAAAGGATTGATGAGGGCAGAGTGGTGGACGTGATCAATATGGACTTCAGTAAGGCGTTCGACAAGGCTCCCCATGGGAGACTGATTAGATCCCATGGAATACAGGGAGGACTAGCCATTTGGATACAGAACTGGCTCAAAGGTAGAAGACAGAGGGTGGTGGTGGAGGGTTGTTTTTCAGACTGGAGGCCTGTGACCAGTGGAGTGCCACAAGGATCGGTGCTGGCCCCTCTACTTTTCATCATTTACATAAATGATTTGGATGCGAGCATAAGAGGTACAGTTAGTAAGTTTGCAAATGACACCAAAATTGGAGGTGTAGTGGACAGCGAAGAGGGTTACCTCAGATTACAACAGGATCTGGACCAGATGGGCCAATGGGCTGAGAAGTGGCAGATGGAGTTTAATTCAGATAAATGCGAGGTGCTGCATTTTGGGAAAGCAAATCTTAGCAGGACTTATACACTTGATGGTAAGGTCCTAGGGAGTGTTACTGAACAAAGAGACCTTGGAGTGCAGGTTCATAGCTCCTTGAAAGTGGAGTCGCAGGTAGATAGGATAGTGAAGAAGGCGTTTGGTATGCTTTCCTTTATTGGTCAGAGTATTGAGTACAGGAGTTGGGAGGTCATGTTGCGGCTGTACAGGACATTAGGCCACTGTTGCAGACATTGGAATTGCGTGCAATTCTGGTCTCCTTCCTATCGGAAAGATGTTGTGAAACTTGAAAGAGTTCAGAAAAGATTTACAAGGATGTTGCCAGGGTTGGGGGATCTGAGCTACAGGGAGAGGCTGAACAGGCTGGGGCTGTTTTCCCTGGAGCGTCGGAGACTGAGGGGTGACCTCATAGAGGTTTATAAAATCATGGGGGGCATGGATGGGGTAAATAGACAAAGTCTTTTCCCTGGGGTGGGGGAGTCCAGAACTAGAGGGCATAGGTTTAGGGTGAGAGGGGAAAGATATAAAAGACACCTAATGGGCAACGTTTTCACACAGAGGGTGGTACGTGTATGGAATGAGCTGCCAGAGGATGTGGTGGAGGCTGGTACAATTGCAACATTTAAGAGGCATCTGGATGGGTATATGAATAGGAAGGGTTTGGAGGGATATGGGCCGGGTGCTGGCAGGTGGGACTAGATTGGGTTGGGATATCTGGTCGGCATGGACGGGTTGGACTGAAGGGTCTGTTTCCGTGCTGTACATCTCTCTGACTCTATAATTCTATGACTAAGGGGCATATTTTTAATGTGAGAGAAGAAAGATTTTTTTAAAAAGACAGACAGGGAGATTTTGTTTTACACTGAGAGTGATCCATGTGTGGAGTGAACTTCCAGAGGGGAGTGCCGGGCGTGGGTACAATTACAAAGTTTAAAAGACATTGAGATAAGAACGTGAATAAGAAATGTTTGCACGCCGATGGGACTCGTTTAGTTTGGGATTACAGTCGGCATGGACGGGTTGGGACTGAAGGGTCTGTTTCCATGCTGTGTGACTCTGTGACATCCCATTAAGTTCAGGCTAGATACGGGTGCGGGTTTCACAGTCCTATCAGATTTGACATCCTTTAGCTGAAGACGGAAATAATACAACATGGTCCAGGGGAATAATTTGCCAGAGTCAAGGCACACTGCAAGGGACACAATCAGCTTAAAAGTGTTGAGAAAGTGCATGTAACTCACAGTCAACACTTCCCATTTCTGAGCCTTCACGCAAGCCATCATTATTAACATCCTTAACATAAGCACGAGGAGTTGAATTAGTATCGAAAGATCAAATTGTTCGGAAATAAATCATTGGCGGTCAATTGGTAAAGGGAGAGCAATCTGTAGATGATTTAGTCGGTCGACTTTGACTCCTGGTGGGTCCCAGAAAGTAGGAAGTGTCTTGAGCCTTGTTAAAGACTCATCAGGACACTTTGCAAGAATGACAGTGTAACAGGAAAGCAATACTCCTACTGTACAAGAGTGAAGGGTGTTGTTTTGTCACTACTCACTGACAGAATATGAGCATCCCTGGCTGGGCCAGCATTTATTGCCCAACTCTAATTGCCTAGAGAGCAGTCAATCACATTCCAGTGGGTCTCAAGGTTAGATCAGGTGAGGATAGCAGTTTCTATATAGATTAGATTAGACTTACAGTGTGGAAACAGGCCCTTCGGCCCAACAAGTCCACACCGACCCGCCGAAGCGAAACCCACCCATACCCCTACATTTACCCCTTACCTAACACTACGGGCAATTTAGCATGGCCAATTCACCTGACCCGCACATCTTTGGACTGTGGGAGGAAACCGGAGCACCCGGAGGAAACCCACGCTGACACGGGGAGAACGTGCAAACTCCACACAGTCAGTCGCCTGAGGCGGGAATTGAACCCGGGTCTCAGGCGCTGTGAGGCAGCAGTGCTAACCACTGCCACCGTGCCGCCTGTTTCCTTCCTTAAAGGTTTGTAATAAAAACCCAGATGGATCTTTTTTGACAATGGTCATCATTAGACTGTTAATTTCAGATATTTGTTGAATTCAGATTCCATCTTCTGCCAGGGCAGCATTCAAACCTTTGGTTCCAGAACATTCCCTGGGTCTCTGGATTAATATTCCAGCAATAACACCATTAGGTCATCGCCTCTCCTGATCGATTGTCACAACTACGTTCATTGGATGGATGTCAGCTGTTTACCCAAACACCTTCTATCAGTGAAGTGGCTAAGGGTCATGACCTCCCAAGTTCCTGCTCCAAGGACATGAAGATAAAGACAGTCACTGATGGCCATGACGGCTGAAGATTGGTTGTCGTTGGAAGAGGAAAGCAGGAAACAAGGGCCCAGGGGGTGGAGAACAAGCTCACATGGATACCGAGGCCAGCAAACCACGCACCTTCGCACCTCACTGCCTTCCCCTGCAGCAGATGGAGCAGAGACAGCCCCTAGCCAGAACGGGTCTCCTGAGCCACAGCAGTGGCCGATTCTCACACAAGGTGCAAACTATTGTCCTACAGGGTTCTGAAGAGGAATCATCCAGGACTCAAAATGTTCACTCTGCTTTCACTGCACAAACGATGCCAGAGCTGCTGAGTTTCTCTAGCACTTTTCACCATAATCATGCAAGTATACAGCATACAAACCCAGAGGTGTATTTTGTCTGGGGTTTTCTCTGAAGGAAGGTTGAGACAGAGGTACAGCTCCAAAATCAATAAAGTAAACAGCTTGTGAGGCCTTTGGGGTTTTAAAAAAAAAGTTGGAACAATAGAAGCAGCCTGAATGGGTGGGATCAAGCTCCCCCACAGCCAGCACTCTTAGCATTAGTTTTTTTAGTAGCAGTTGCTGCTGGGATCTTGAAGCTCGATGTTGAAGCTGTTCCTCCTCTCTCTGTTACAGCTAAAAGGTGGGGGTTCTCTTCCTGCTCCTCGAAACACATCGGAGATTATCTGTTTTACTGAAAATGCCTTTGGCAAGAGTATGCTTATGGGATGTTATTATATTGGAATGTTACTCTATTGGTCTGTAAGTTTGCCAATAGAATTAGATTAGATTCCCTACAGTATAGTAACAGGCCCTTCAGCCCAACAAGTCCACACCAACCCTCCGAAGAGTAACCCACCCACTCCCTGTATTTATCCCTGACTAATACTCCTAACACTATGGGACAATTTAGTTTGGCCAATTCACCCAAACATCTTTGGACTGTGGGAGAAAACCCAGACAGACAACGTGCAAACTCCACACAGACAGTTGCCCGAGGCTGGAATCGAACCTGGGACCCTGGTACCATGAGGCAGCAGTGCTAACCACTGAGCCACCCTGCTGATTCTTTCTTTTGTAGTATTTTAACAATGTTTATGAATAAAGTGTGGTTTGTTGGAGCGTTGGAGGCCGTGAGGTGACCTTATAGAGGTTTACAAAATCATGAAGGGCATGGATAGGATAAATAGACAAAGTCTTTTCCCTGGGTAGGGGAGTCCAGAACTAGAGGGGCATAGGTTTAGGGTGAGAGGGGAAAGATATAAGAGACCCAAGGGGCAACTTTTTCACACAGAGGGTGGTACGTGTATGGAATGAGCTGCCAGAGGAAGTGGTGGAGGCTGGTACAATGACAGCATTTAAGAGGCATTTGGATAGGTATATGAATAGGAAGGGTTTGGAGGGATATGGGCCGGGTGCTGGCAGGTGGGACTAGATTGGGTTGGGATATCTGGTTGGCAACTTCCAAATCCCTGCTCCCAGCTCCAGCTCAAGTTCCCAGCTCCCCATTCCCAGCTTCCAACTCCCAGCTCCTACACTCATTCCCAGCTACCAGTCCCAGCTACCAGCATCTAGTGCCCATCATCTAGCTCATAACTCCCAGCTCCCATCTCCTAATTCCTGCTCCTATCTCCCAGCTTCTAACTCCCAGGTCCCAAAACCGAGCACCCACCACCCAGTTCGAGCTCCCAGCTTGAAACTCCAGCTCCTGTCTCTCAGCTCCAGCTCCTTGTTCCCACCTCCCATCTCCTAATTCCTACTCTCATCTCCCACCTCTTGCTCCCAGCTCCAGCTGTAGCTCCCAATCCCTAGCTCCCAATTCCCAGCTCCGAACTCCCAACTTCCAGCTTGAGATCCCAGCTCTCACTCCCAGCCCCCAGCTCCAGCTCCCAGCTCTCGCTCCCACTCCAGCTCTTGTTCCCAACTCGCATCTCCCAGTTCCAACTTCCAAATCCAAACTCCCAGTTCCAGCTCCCAACACGTAGCTCAAGCTCCCAGCTCCCAATTCCCAGCTCCTACCCCTTTCTCTCAGCCTCTGACACTCCAGGGAAAACAGCCCCAGCCTGTTCAGCCTCTCCCTGTTGCTCAACTCCTCCAATCCTGGCAACATCCTTGTAAATCTTTTCTGAATCATTTCAAGTTTCCCAACAACTTTCCTTCAGGAAGGAGACTAGAATTGCACACAATTCCAATGTCTGCAACATGACCTCCCAACTCCTGTACTCAATACTCTGACCAATAAAGGAAAGCATACCAAACGCCTTCTTCACTATCCTATCTACCTGCGACTCCACTTTCAAGGAGCTATGAACCTGCACTCCAAGGTCTCTTTGTTCAGCAACACTCCCTAGGACCTTACCATTAAGTGTATAAGTCCTGCTAAGATTTGCTTTCCCAAAATGCAGCACCTCGCATTTATCTGAATTAAACTCCATCTGCCACTTCTCAGCCCATTGGCCCACCTGTTGTAATCTGAGGTAACGCTCTTCGCTGTCCACTACACCTTCAATTTTGGTGTCATCTGCGAACTTACTAACTGTACCTCTTATGCTCACATCCAAATCATTTATGTAAATGATGAAAAGTGAGTGAGAGCCCAGCACCGATCCTTGTGGCACTCCACTGGTCACAGGCCTCCAGTCTGAAAAATAACCCTCCACCACCACCCTCTGTCTTCTACCTTTGAGCCAGTTCTGTATCCAAATAGCTAGTTCTCCCTGTATTCCATGAGATCTAACCTTGCTAATCAGTCTCCCATGGGAAACCTTGTTGAACGCCTTACTGAAGTCCATATAGATCACATCTACTGCTCCGCCCTCATTAATGCTCTTTGTTACTTCTTCAAAAAACTCAAGTTTGTGAGACAGGATTTCCCTCGCACAAAGCCATGTTGACTATCCCTAATCAGTCCTTGCCTTTCCAAATACATGTACATCCTGTCCTTCAACAACTTGCCCACCACTGAGGTCAGGCTCACCGGTCTATAGTTCCCTGGCTTGTCCTTACCACCCTTCTTAAACAGTGGCACCACGTTTGCCAACCTCCAGTCTTCCGGCACCTCACCTGTGACTATCGATGATACAAATACAGGCGATCTGATTAGCATGTTTGTGGGTGACACAAAGATTGGGGAAGCTATGGATAGTGAGGGAGGATTACTAGAGGATACGACAGGATATAGACAGGCTGGAGACCCTGGCGGGGAAGATGGCAGATGGAGTTTAATCTGACAAATGCAAGGTGATGCATTCTGGGAGATCCAATGCAGGAAGAGAGTTACATAAATGGCAGAGCCCTTAGCAGCATCAAAATACAGAAGCTTGCAGGTCCACAAGTCCCTGAAAATGGCAACACAGCTGACATGGTCAAGGCAGCATTGGGCATTGTAAGAGTAAATTACTCAAATGCTGGAATTTGAAACTGAAAACAAAAAGTACTGGAGGTCACAGCGAGTTGGGCAGCATTCAGGGAAAGAGGGCAAGCTAACATTTTGAGTCTGGGTGACTCAGAGCTGAACTGAAGAATGGAAGAAGTGACATTAATGCAATGGTGGGGGTGGGGGGTTGGGGTGCAGGGGAAGAAAGGATGTCGATAGTTCAGGTTAAGTGATGGAAATGGAGAATAGCTGAATTATGGTGTGTCTAACTGCCAGACTGGGAAGAACAGACAGTCCCACTGGAAGGGGCAGGGGGTGGAGTAACTAGCAAAGCTAAAAGAAAGAGAGGGAATGGGTTCTCAATTTGGAGGTGGTTGGACCAATACTGAACCCAGTAGGTTGTAAACTGCCTCGTTTGATGAGATGTTGCTCCTCTTTCGCTGCAATTCACAATATGAGGCACAACAAGTGAAATAAAGCCACAGCTGACTGTAAGGAGGAGCCATGAGGTGGAGGAGCTGGTGTTGGACTGGGGTGGACAAAGTCACAAATCACACACACCAAGTTATAATCCAATAGGTTTACTTGGAATCTAGTGCTTCCCAATAAACCTGTTGGATTACAACCTGGTGTTGAAATTATCAACTTTGGAAGAGAAAGATTTATGTAAATCATCAGGTTCGTTTTAAAAGAGTCACACAGCACAGAAACAGACCCTTCGCTCCAACTCGTTCTTGTCAAACATAATCCCAAACTAAACTAGTTACACCTGGCCCATATTCCCTCCTTACCTTTCCTATTCATGTACTTATCCCAACGGCTTTTTAATATTGGAATTGTGCCCACATCCAGCACTTCTGCTCAGGAAGTTCATTCCAAACATGAACCAACATGTTAAAAAAAACATCCTTTTTTAAACCGAAGTCACCTTAAAAATGTGTCCCCAGTCTCAAAATTTCCCATCTGAGGGAAACAACTACCATTAACCTTATCTATACCTTTCATTATTTTATAAAGTTCGATACTATCACCTCCCAACATCCTACCTCCAGTGAAAAAGTCTCAACCTATCTAACCTTTCTTTATAACTCTTTCGGGGTGGTATGGAAGCTCAGTGGTTAGCACTGCTGCCTCACAGGACCAGGGAGTTGGGTTCGATTCCACCCTGAGGCAGAGATTATACGTCCTCTCTGTGTCTGCGTGGGTTTCCTCTGGATGCTCCAGTTCCCTCCCATCATCCAAACGTGTGTAGGATAGGTGGATTGGACATGCTAAATTGTCCGTAGTGTTCAGGAATTTTCAGGCTAGGTGGGTGAACAATGGGAAATGCAAGGTTACAGAGATGGAATGGGTCTGGGTGGGATGCTCTTCCGAGGGTCAGGGAGGATTCAATGGGACGAACTGCCTGCTTCCACACTGTAGGGATTTGATGAACTCTAACCTTCCATACCCAGCAACATCCTGGTCAATCTCTTCTGAACCCTCTCCAGCTTCATAATATCCTTCCAATAACTGAGCGATAGTGTTCTAGACAAGGCCTCCCCACCATCCTGTACAACCTTTGAGCTCTTTGATGGGCAATGTTTAATACAATTTAATGTCTTCCACACATGGTATAGAAAGATCCACCATCTAATTCAGACTGACTTCGTCCATGTGACTGGGGTCAGGCTGCTGATAAGGAAAGGGTAATGTCGGCTTCTCCCATGATGCAGGCAGCTTGTGCTTTGCTAATATTGTCCTCACAGGGAGGTGTTATTTCCCCCTCAACCATCAACCTTTCAACTGACCATTCTAATGTGTCTGGTTCAAGCAATGGGGTGGGGGTGGATTGGAAATGCTCTGGTTTCCTGGAAGTCCAGATCAGGGGTGGGTGGGGGGGTCACGCGAGAGGAGATTGCCTGTTCGATCATACACACTACTGTCAGTTGACCAGGTTCTCTAAGCATCCAGACCCCAGACCCCAGTTCCCAGCTCCCAATTCCCACCTCCCTCCTCCCAGCTTCCAACTCTCAGCTCCCACCTCCCAGTTCTCATTTCCCAGTTCCATTGCTCAGCTCTTACTCCCAGATCCCAGCCCCCAGCCTCCAACCCAAGCTCCCATCTCCCAGCTCCCAGCTCCCAGCTCCCAGCTCCAGCTCGCATCTCCCAGCTCCCAGCCCCCAGCTCCCAGCTCCAGCTCCAGCTCCCAGCTCCAGCTCCCAGCTCCAGTTCCCATCTCCCAGCTCCCAGCCCCCAGCTCCCAGCTCCAGCTCCACCTCCCAGCCCCCATCTCCAAGCTCCCATCTCCCATCTCCAGCTCCCAGCTCCCAGATCCAGCTTCCAGCCTCCAGCTCCCAGCTCCCATCTCCCACCTCCAGCTCTAGCTCCCAGCTCCCAGCTCCCAGCTCCAGTTCCCAGCTCCAGCTCCCAGCCCCCAGCTCCTATCTCCCAGCTCCCAGCCCCCAGCTCCCAGCTCCAGCTCCACCTCCCAGCCCCCATCTCCAAGCTCCCATCTCCCATCTCCAGCTCCCAGCTCCCAGATCCAGCTTCCAGCCTCCAGCTCCCAGCTCCCATCTCCCACCTCCAGCTCCAGCTCCCAGCTCCCAGCTCCCAGCTCCAGTTCCCAGCTCCAGCTCCCAGCCCCCAGCTCCTATCTCCCAGCTCCAAGCTCCCAGCTCCCATCTCCCAGCTCCCAGCTCCAGCTCCCAGCTCCCAGCTCCCAGATCCCAGCCCCCAGCTCCACCTCCCAGCTCCCAGCTCCCAGTTCCCAGCTGCAGCTCCCATCTCCCATCTCACAGATCCCATCTCCCAGCTCCCAGTTCCCAGCTCCCAGCTCCAGCTCCCAGCTCCAGCTCCCAGCTACCAGCTCCCAGCCCCCAGCTCCAGCTCCCAGCTCCAGCTCCCAGCTCCCAGCCCCCAGCTCCCATCTCCCATCTCCCAGCTCCACCTCACAGCCCCCATCTCCCAGCTCCCATCTCCCAGCTCCCAGCTCCCAGATCCCAGCCCCCAGCTCCACCTCCCAGCTCCCAGCTCCCAGTTCCCAGCTGCAGCTCCCATCTCCCATCTCACAGATCCCATCTCCCAGCTCCCAGCTCCCAGCTCCAGCTCCAGCTCCCAGCTCCAGCTCCCAGCTCCAGTTCCCATCTCCCAGCTCCCAGCCCCCAGCTCCCAGCTCCAGCTCCACCTCCCAGCCCCCATCTCCAAGCTCCCATCTCCCATCTCCAGCTCCCAGCTCCCAGATCCAGCTTCCAGCCTCCAGCTCCCAGCTCCCATCTCCCACCTCCAGCTCTAGCTCCCAGCTCCCAGCTCCCAGCTCCAGTTCCCAGCTCCAGCTCCCAGCCCCCAGCTCCTATCTCCCAGCTCCCAGCCCCCAGCTCCCAGCTCCAGCTCCACCTCCCAGCCCCCATCTCCAAGCTCCCATCTCCCATCTCCAGCTCCCAGCTCCCAGATCCAGCTTCCAGCCTCCAGCTCCCAGCTCCCATCTCCCACCTCCAGCTCCAGCTCCCAGCTCCCAGCTCCCAGCTCCAGTTCCCAGCTCCAGCTCCCAGCCCCCAGCTCCTATCTCCCAGCTCCAAGCTCCCAGCTCCCATCTCCCAGCTCCCAGCTCCAGCTCCCAGCTCCCAGCTCCCAGATCCCAGCCCCCAGCTCCACCTCCCAGCTCCCAGCTCCCAGTTCCCAGCTGCAGCTCCCATCTCCCATCTCACAGATCCCATCTCCCAGCTCCCAGTTCCCAGCTCCCAGCTCCAGCTCCCAGCTCCAGCTCCCAGCTACCAGCTCCCAGCCCCCAGCTCCAGCTCCCAGCTCCAGCTCCCAGCTCCCAGCCCCCAGCTCCCATCTCCCATCTCCCAGCTCCACCTCACAGCCCCCATCTCCCAGCTCCCATCTCCCATCTCCCAGCTCCCAGCTCCCAGCCCCCAGCTCCAGCTCCCATCTCCCATCTCCCAGCTCCCATCTCCCAGCTCCCAGCCCCCAGCTCCAGCTCCCATCTCCCAGCTCCCAACTCCCAGCTCCCAGCTCCCATCTCCAGCTCCCAGCTCCCAGCTCTCAGCTCCAGCTCCCAGCTCCCAGCTCCAGCTCCCAGCTCCTAGCTCGAGCTCCCATCTCCCAGCTCCCAGCTCCAGCTCCAGCTCCCATCTCCCAGCTCCAGCTCCCATCTCCCAGCTCCATCTCCCAGCTCCAGCTCCAGCGCCCAGCTCCCAGCTCCAGCTCCAGCTCCCAGCTCCAGCTCCCAGCTCCCAGCTCCAGCTCCCATCTCCCAGCTCTATCTCCCAGCTCCAGCTCCCAGCTCCAGCTCCCATCTCCCAGCTCCATCTCCCAGCTCCAGCTCCCAGCTCCCAGCTCCAGCTCCCATCTCCCAGCTCCAGCTCCCATCTCCCAGCTCCAGCTCCAGCTCCCATCTCCCAGCTGCAGCTCTCAGCCCCAGCTCCAGCTCCCATCTCCCAGCTCCATCTCCAGCTCTCAGCTCCCAACTCCATCTCCCATCTCCCAACTCCATCTCCCAGCTCCCAGCTCCCTGCTCCAGCTCCTAGCATCCAGCTCCCAGCTCCCATCTCCCAGCTCCCAGCTCCAGCTCCCAGCTCCCAGCTCCAGATCCCAGCTCCCAGGTCCAGATCCCAGCTCCAGCTCCCAGCTCCCAGCTCCCAGCTCCAGATCCCAGCTCCCAGCTTCAGATCCCATCTCCTAGCTCCAGCTCCCAGCTCCCAGCTCCAGATCCCAGCTCCCAGCTCCAGCTCCCAGCTCCCAGATTAGATTAGATTAGACTTACAGTGTGGAAACAGGCCCTTCAGCCCAACAAGTCCACACCGACCCGCCGAAGCGAAACCCACCCATACCCCTACATTACCCCTTACCTAACACTACGGGCAATTTAGCATGGCCAATTCACCTGACCCGCACATCTTTGGACTGTGGGAGGAAACCGGAGCACCCGGAGGAAACCCACGCAGACACGGGGAGAACGTGCTCTGAGCTCCCAGCTCCCATCTCCCAAGTCCAGATCCCAGCTCCCAGCCCCAGCTCCCAGCTCCCAGCTCCCAGCTCCAGATCCCAGCTCCCAGCTCCTAGCTCCCAGCTCCCAGCTCCAGATCCCAGCTCCCAGCTCCTAGCTCCCAGCTCCCAGCTGCAGCTCTCAGCCCCAACTCCATCTCCCATCTCCCAACTCCATCTCCCAGCTCCCTGCTCCAGCTCCTAGCCCCCAGCTCCCAGCTCCCAGCTCCCATCTCCCATCTCCCAGCTCCCAGCTCCAGCTCCCAGCTCCCAGCTCCAGATCCCAGCTCCCAGGTCCAGATCCCAGCTCCCAGCTCCAGATCCCAGCTCCCAGCTCCCAGCTCCAGATCCCAGCTCCCAGCTCCAGCTCCCATCTCCTAGCTCCAGCTCCCAGCTCCCAGCTCCAGATCCCAGCTCCCAGCTCCAGCTCCCAGCTCCCAGATCCGAGCTCCCAGCTCCAGCTCCCATCTCCCAAGTCCAGATCCCAGCTCCCAGCCCCAGCTCCCATCTCCCAAGTCCAGATCCCAGCTCCCAGCTCCTAGCTCCCAGCTCCCAGCTCCAGATCCCAGATCCCAGCTCCCAGCTCCAGCTCCCAGCTCCCAGATACCAGCTCCGAGCTCCAGATCCCAGCTCCAGATCCCAGCTCCCAGCTCCCAGCTCCAGATCCCAGCTCCCAGCTCCCATCTCCTAGCTCCAGCTCCCAGCTCCCAGCTCCAGATCCCAGCTCCCAGCTCCAGCTCCCAGCTCCCAGATCCGAGCTCCCAGCTCCCAGCTCCAGCTCCCAGCTCCCATCTCCCAAGTCCAGATCCCAGCTCCCAGCCCCAGCTCCCAGCTCCCAGCTCCAGATCCCAGCTCCCAACTCCTAGCTCCCAGCTCCCAGCTCCAGATCCCAGCTCCCAGCTCCCAGCTCCCAGCTCCCAGCTCCAGCTCCCAGCTCCCAGATACCAGCTCCGAGCTCCAGATCCCAGCTCCAGATCCCAGCACCCCGCTCCCAGCTCCCAGCTCCAGCTCCCAGCTCCCAGCTCCAGCTCCCAGCTCCCATCACCAGGCTCCCATCTCCCAGCTCCCAGCTCCCAGCTCCCAGATCCCAGCCCCCATCTCCCAGCTCCAGCTCCCAGCTCCCAGCTCCCAGCTCCCAGCTCTAGCTTCCATATCGCTGTTCCCATCATCCATCACCCATCTCCCAGCTCCCAACTCCCAGCTCCAGCTCCCAGCTCCCATCTCCCAGCTCCCAGCTCCCAGCTCTCAGCTCCAGCTCCCATCTCCCAGCTCCAACTCCAGCTCCCAGCTCCAACTCCCAGCTCCCAGCTCCTGCTCCCATCTCCCAGCTCCAGCTCCAGCTCCCAGCTCACAGCTCCAGCTCCCAGCTCCCAGCTCCAGCTCCCATCTCCCAGCTCCAGCTCCAGCTCCCAGCTCCCAGCTCCTAGCTCCCAGCTCCCAGCTCCCAGCTCCAGCTCCAGCTCCCAGCTCCCAGCTCCTAGCTCCCAGCTCCCAGCTCCCAGCTCCAGCTCCAGCTCCCAGCTCCCAGCTCTCATCTCCCAGCTCCAGATCCCAGCTCCAGCTCCAGCTCCCAGCTCCCAGCTCCCATCTCCCAGCTCCAGCTCCAGCTCCCATCTCCCAGCTCCAGCTCCCATCTCCCAGCTTCAGCTCCAGCTCCCATCTCCCAGCTCCAGCTCCCATCGCCCAGCTCCCGTCTCCCATCTCCCAGCTCCCAGCTCCCAGCTCCAGCTCCAGCTCACAGCTCCCAGCTCCCAGCTCCAGCTCCCAGTTCCCAGCTCCCAGCTCCAGATCCCAGCCCCCAGCTCCCAGCTCCAGATCCCATCTCCTAACTCCAGCTCCCAGCTCCCATCTCCCAGGTCCAGATCCCAGCTCCCAGTACCAGCTCCCAGCTCCCAGCTCCCAGCTCCAGATCTCATCTCCCATCTCCCAGCTCCCATCACCAGGCTCCCATCTCCCAGCCCCCATCTCCCAGCTCCCAGCCCCCATCTCCCAGCTCCCATCTCCCAGCTCCCAGTCCCCAGCTCCCAGTCCCCAGCTCCTAGCTCCCAGCTCCCAGCTCCAGCTCCCATCTCCCAGCTCCAGCTCCAGCTCCCATCTCCCAGCTGCAGCTCTCAGCCCCAGCTCCAGCTCCCATCTCCCAGCTCCATCTCCAGCTCTCAGCTCCCAACTCCATCTCCCATCTCCCAACTCCATCTCCCAGCTCCCTGCTCCAGCTCCTAGCCCCCAGCTCCCAGCTCCCAGCTCCCATCTCCCAGCTCCCAGCTCCCAGCTCCCAGCTCCCATCTCCCAGCTCCCAGCTCCAGATCCCAGCTCCCAGCTCCAGCTCCCAGCTCCAGATCCCAGCTCCCAGCTCCAGCTCCCATCTCCTAGCTCCAGCTCCCAGCTCCCAGCTCCAGATCCCAGCTCCCAGCTCCAGCTCCCAGCTCCCAGATCCGAGCTTCCAGCTCCCATCTCCCAAGTCCAGATCCCAGCTCCCAGCTCCAGATGCCAGCTCCCAGCTCCTAGCTCCCAGCTCCCAGCTCCAGATCCCAGCTCCCAGCTCCTAGCTCCCAGCTCCCAGCTGCAGCTCTCAGCCCCAGCTCCAGCTCCCATCTCCCAGCTCCATCTCCAGCTCTCAGCTCCCAACTCCATCTCCCATCTCCCAACTCCATCTCCCAGCTCCCAGCTCCCTGCTCCAGCTCCTAGCCCCCAGCTCCCAGCTCCCAGCTCCCATCTCCCATCTCCCATCTCCCAGCTCCCAGCTCCAGCTCCCAGCTCCCAGCTCCAGATCCCAGCTCCCAGCTCCAGATCCCAGCTCCCAGCTCCCAGCTCCAGATCCCAGCTCCCAGCTCCAGCTCCCATCTCCTAGCTCCAGCTCCCAGCTCCCAGCTCCAGATCCCAGCTCCCAGCTCCAGCTCCCAGCTCCCAGATCCGAGCTCCCAGCTCCAGCTCCCAGCTCCCATCTCCCAAGTCCAGATCCCAGCTCCCAGCCCCAGCTCCCATCTCCCAAGTCCAGATCCCAGCTCCCAGCTCCTAGCTCCCAGCTCCCAGCTCCAGATCCCAGATCCCAGCTCCCAGCTCCAGCTCCCAGCTCCCAGATACCAGCTCCGAGCTCCAGATCCCAGCTCCAGATCCCAGCTCCCAGCTCCCAGCTCCAGATCCCAGCTCCCAGCTCCCATCTCCTAGCTCCAGCTCCCAGCTCCCAGCTCCAGATCCCAGCTCCCAGCTCCAGCTCCCAGCTCCCAGATCCGAGCTCCCAGCTCCCAGCTCCAGCTCCCAGCTCCCATCTCCCAAGTCCAGATCCCAGCTCCCAGCCCCAGCTCCCAGCTCCCAGCTCCAGATCCCAGCTCCCAACTCCTAGCTCCCAGCTCCCAGCTCCAGATCCCAGCTCCCAGCTCCCAGCTCCCAGCTCCCAGCTCCAGCTCCCAGCTCCCAGATACCAGCTCCGAGCTCCAGCTCCCAGCTCCAGCTCCCAGCTCCCATCACCAGGCTCCCATCTCCCAGCTCCCAGCTCCCAGCTCCCAGATCCCAGCCCCCATCTCCCAGCTCCAGCTCCCAGCTCCCAGCTCCCAGCTCTAGCTTCCATATCGCTGTTCCCATCATCCATCACCCATCTCCCAGCTCCCAACTCCCAGCTCCCATCTCCCAGCTCCCAGCTCCCAGCTCTCAGCTCCAGCTCCCATCTCCCAGCTCCAACTCCAGCTCCCAGCTCCAACTCCCAGCTCCCAGCTCCTGCTCCCATCTCCCAGCTCCAGCTCCAGCTCCCAGCTCACAGCTCCAGCTCCCAGCTCCAGCTCCAGCTCCCATCTCCCAGCTCCAGCTCCAGCTCCCAGCTCCCAGCTCCTAGCTCCCAGCTCCCAGCTCCCAGCTCCAGCTCCAGCTCCCAGCTCCCAGCTCCTAGCTCCCAGCTCCCAGCTCCCAGCTCCAGCTCCAGCTCCCAGCTCCCAGCTCTCATCTCCCAGCTCCAGATCCCAGCTCCAGCTCCAGCTCCCAGCTCCCAGCTCCCATCTCCCAGCTCCAGCTCCAGCTCCCATCTCCCAGCTCCAGCTCCCATCTCCCAGCTTCAGCTCCAGCTCCCATCTCCCAGCTCCAGCTCCCATCGCCCAGCTCCCGTCTCCCATCTCCCAGCTCCCAGCTCCCAGCTCCAGCTCCAGCTCACAGCTCCCAGCTCCCAGCTCCAGCTCCCAGTTCCCAGCTCCCAGCTCCAGATCCCAGCCCCCAGCGCCCAGCTCCAGATCCCATCTCCTAACTCCAGCTCCCAGCTCCCATCTCCCAGGTCCAGATCCCAGCTCCCAGTACCAGCTCCCAGCTCCCAGCTCCCAGCTCCAGATCTCATCTCCCATCTCCCAGCTCCCATCACCAGGCTCCCATCTCCCAGCCCCCATCTCCTAGCTCCCAGCCCCCATCTCCCAGCTCCCATCTCCCAGCTCCCAGTCCCCAGCTCCCAGTCCCCAGCTCCTAGCTCCCAGCTCCCAGCTCCAGCTCCCATCTCCCAGCTCCAGCTCCAGCTCCCATCTCCCAGCTGCAGCTCTGAGCCCCAGCTCCAGCTCCCATCTCCCAGCTCCATCTCCAGCTCTCAGCTCCCAACTCCATCTCCCATCTCCCAACTCCATCTCCCAGCTCCCTGCTCCAGCTCCTAGCCCCCAGCTCCCAGCTCCCAGCTCCCATCTCCCAGCTCCCAGCTCCAGATCCCAGCTCCCAGCTCCAGCTCCCAGCTCCCAGCTCCAGATCCCAGCTCCCAGCTCCAGCTCCCATCTCCTAGCTCCAGCTCCCAGCTCCCAGCTCCAGATCCCAGCTCCCAGCTCCAGCTCCCAGCTCCCAGATCCGAGCTTCCAGCTCCCATCTCCCAAGTCCAGATCCCAGCTCCCAGCCCCAGCTCCCAGCTCCCAGCTCCCAGCTCCAGATCCCAGCTCCCAGCTCCTAGCTCCCAGCTCCCAGCTCTAGATCCCAGCTCCCAGCTCCCAGCTCCTAGCTCCCAGCTCCCAGCTGCAGCTCTCAGCCCCAGCTCCAGCTCCCATCTCCCAGCTCCATCTCCAGATCTCAGCTCCCAACTCCATCTCCCATCTCCCAACTCCATCTCCCAGCTCCCAGCTCCCTGCTCCAGCTCCTAGCCCCCAGCTCCCAGCTCCCAGCTCCCATCTCCCATCTCCCAGCTCCCAGCTCCAGCTCCCAGCTCCCAACTCCAGATCCCAGCTCCCAGGTCCAGATCCCAGCTCCCAGCTCCAGCTCCCAGCTCCCAGCTCCCAGCTCCAGATCCCAGCACCCAGCTCCAGCTCCTATCTCCTAGCTCCAGCTCCCAGCTCCCAGCTCCAGATCCCAGTTCCCAGCTCCAGCTCCCATCTCCCAGATCCGAGCTCCCAGCTCCCATCTCCCAACTCCAGATCCCAGCTCCCAGCCCCAGCTCCCAGCTCCCAGCTCCCAGCTCCAGATGCCAGCTCCCAGCTCCTAGCTCCCAGCTCCCAGCTCCAGATCCCAGCTCCCAGCTCCTAGCTCCCAGCTCCCAGCTGCAGCTCTCAGCTCCCAACTCCATCTCCCATCTCCCAACTCCATCTCCCAGCTCCCAGCTCCCTGCTCCAGCTCCTAGCCCCCAGCTCCCAGCTCCCAGCTCCCATCTCCCATCTCCCATCTCCCAGCTCCCAGCTCCAGCTCCCAGCTCCCAGCTCCAGATCCCAGCTCCCAGGTCCAGATCCCAGCTCTCAGCTCCAGATCCCAGCTCCCAGCTCCCAGCTCCAGATCCCAGCTCCCAGCTCCAGCTCCCATCTCCTAGCTCCAGCTCCCAGCTCCCAGCTCCAGATCCCAGCTCCCAGCTCCAGCTCCCAGCTCCCAGATCCGAGCTCCCAGCTCCCAGCTCCAGCTCCCAGCTCCCATCTCCCAAGTCCAGATCCCAGCTCCCAGCCCCAGCTCCCAGCTCCCAGCTCCAGATCCCAGCTCCCAGCTCCCAGCTCCCAGCTCCCAGCTCCAGATCCCAGATCCCAGCTCCCAGCTCCCAGCTCCAGCTCCCAGCTCCCAGATCCCAGATACCAGCTCCGAGCTCCAGATCCCAGCTCCAGATCCCAGCTCCCAGCTCCCAGCTCCAGATCCCAGCTCCCAGCTCCAGCTCCCATCTCCTAGCTCCAGCTCCCAGCTCCCAGCTCCAGATCCCAGCTCCCAGCTCCAGCTCCCAGCTCCCAGATCCGAGCTCCCAGCTCCCAGCTCCAGCTCCCAGCTCCCATCTCCCAAGTCCAGATCCCAGCTCCCAGCCCCAGCTCCCAGCTCCCAGCTCCAGATCCCAGCTCCCAGCTCCTAGCTCCCAGCTCCCAGCTCCAGATCCCAGCTCCCAGCTCCCAGCTCCAGCTCCCAGCTCCCAGATACCAGCTCCGAGCTCCAGATCCCAGCTCCAGATCCCAGCTCCCCGCTCCCAGCTCCCAGCTCCAGCTCCCAGCTCCCAGCTCCCAGCTCCAGATCCCAGCTCCCATCACCAGGCTCCCATCTCCCAGCTCCCAGCTCCCATCTCCCAGCTCCAGCTCCCAGCTCCCAGCTCCCAGCTCCAGCTTCCATCTCGCTGTTCCCATCATCCATCACCCATCTCCCAGCCACCATCTCCCAGCTCCAGCTCCCAGCTCTAGCTTCCATCTCGCTGTTCCCATCATCCATCACCCATCTCCCAGCCACCATCTCCCAGCTCCAGCTCCCAGCTCCCAGCTCCCATCTCCCAGCTCCCAGCTCCCAGCTCTCAGCTCCAGCTCCCATCTCCCAGCTCCAACTCCAGCTCCCAGCTCCAACTCCCAGCTCCCAGCTCCTGCTCCCATCTCCCAGCTCCAGCTCCAGCTCCCAGCTCACAGCTCCAGCTCCCAGCTCCAGCTCCAGCTCCCATCTCCCAGCTCCAGCTCCAGCTCCCAGCTCCCAGCTCCTAGCTCCCAGCTCCCAGCTCCAGCTCCAGCTCCCAGCTCCCAGCTCCTAGCTCCCAGCTCCCAGCTCCCAGCTCCAGCTCCAGCTCCCAGCTCCCAGCTCCCATCTCCCAGCTCCCAGCTCCCAGCTCCCAGCTCCAGCTCCCAGCTCCCATCTCCCAGCTCCAGCTCCAGCTCCCATCTCCCAGCTCCAGCTCCCATCTCCCAGCTCCAGCTCCAGCTCCCATCTCCCAGCTCCAGCTCCCTTCTCCCAGCTCCCGTCTCCCATCTCCCATCTCCCAGCTCCCAGCTCCCAGCTCCAGCTCCCAGTTCCCAGCTCCCAGCTCCAGATCCCAGCCCCCAGCTCCCAGCTCCAGATCCCATCTCCTAGCTCCAGCTCCCAGCTCCCATCTCCCAGGTCCAGATCCCAGCTCCCAGCTCCCAGCTCCAGCTCCCAGCTCCCAGCTCCAGATCCCATCTCCCATCTCCCAGCTCCCATCACCAGGCTCCCATCTCCCAGCCCCCATCTCCCAGCTCCCAGCTCCCATCTCCCAGCTCCCATCTCCCAGCTCCCAGTCCCCAGCTCCCAGCTCCCAGCCCACAGCTCCCAGCTCCCAGCTCCCAGCTCCCATTTCCCAGCTCCCAGCTCCTAGCCCCCAGCTCCAGCTCCAGCTCCCGGCTCCAGCTCCAGCTCCCAGCTCCAGCTCCCAGCTCCCATCTCCCATCTCCCAGCTCCCATCTCCCAGCTCCAGCTCCAGCTCCCAGCTCCAGCTCCCATCTCCTAGCTCCAGCTCCCATCTCCCAGCTCCAGCTCACAGCTCCCAGCTCCCAGCTCCAGCTCCCAGCTCCCAGCTCCCAGATCCCAGCTCCATATCCCAGCCCCCAGCTCCCAGCTCCACCTCCCAGCTCCCAGCACCCAGCACCAGATCCCAGCTCCCAGCTCCAGATCCCAGCTCCCAGCACCAATCACCCATCTCCCAGCTCCCAGCTCCAGCTCCCATCTCCCAGCTCCCATCTCCCAGCTCCAGATCCCAGCCCCCATCTCCCAGCTCCAGCTCCCAGCTCCCAGCTCCCAGCTCCCAGGGCGCAGCTCCAGCTCACAGCTCACAGCTCCCAGCTTCAGCTCCCAGCTCCCAGCTCCCAGCTCCAGATCCCAGCCCCCAGCTCCCAGCTCCACCTCCCAGCTCCCAGCACCCAGCTCCAGATCCCAGCTCCCAGCTCCCAGCTCCAGATCCCAGCTCCCAGCACCAATCACCCATCTCCCAGCTCCAGCACCCATCTCCCAGGTCCAGATCCCAGCTCCCAGCTTCAGCTCCCATCTCCTAGCTCCAGCTCCCAGCTCCCAGCTCCCATCTCCCAGGTCCAGATCCCAGCTCCCATCTCCCAGCTCCTGCTCCCAGCTCTCAGCTCCCAGCTCCCAGCTCCCAGCTCCAGCTCCCAGCTCCCATCTCCCAGCTCCCAGCTCCAATCTCCCATCTCCCAGCTCCCAGCTCCAGATCCCATTTCCCAGCTCCCAGCTCCCTGCTCCAGCTCCTAGCCCCCAGCTCCCAGCTCCCAGCTCCCAGCTCCCAGCTCCCATCTCCCATCTCCCATCTCCCAGCTCCCAGCTCCCAGCTCCAGCTCCCAGCTCCCAGCTCCAGATCCCAGCTCCCAGGTCCAGATCCCAGCTCTCAGCTCCAGATCCCAGCTCCCAGCTCCAGATCCCAGCTCCCAGCTCCAGCTCCCATCTCCTAGCTCCAGCTCCCAGCTCCCAGCTCCCAGCTCCAGATCCCAGCTCCCAGCTCCAGCTCCCATCTCCCAAGTCCAGATCCCAGCTCCCAGCCCCAGCTCCCAGCTCCCAGCTCCAGATCCCAGCTCCCAGCTCCTAGCTCCCAGCTCCCAGCTCCAGATCCCAGATCCCAGCTCCCAGCTCCCAGCTCCAGCTCCCAGCTCCCAGATACCAGCTCCGAGCTCCAGATCCCAGCTCCAGATCCCAGCTCCCAGCTCCCATCTCCTAGCTCCAGCTCCCAGCTCCCAGCTCCAGATCCCAGCTCCCAGCTCCAGCTCCCAGCTCCAGATCCCAGCTCCCAGCTCCAGCTCCCAGCTCCCAGATCCGAGCTCCCAGCTCCCAGCTCCAGCTCCCAGCTCCCATCTCCCAAGTCCAGATCCCAGCTCCCAGCCCCAGCTCCCAGCTCCCAGCTCCAGATCCCAGCTCCCAGCTCCCAGCTCCAGCTCCCAGCTCCCAGATACCAGCTCCGAGCTCCAGATCCCAGCTCCAGATCCCAGCTCCCCGCTCCCAGCTCCCAGCTCCAGCTCCCAGCTCCCAGCTCCCAGCTCCCAGCTCCAGATCCCAGCTCCCATCACCAGGCTCCCATCTCCCAGCTCCCAGCTCCCATCTCCCAGCTCCAGCTCCCAGCTCCCAGCTCCCAGCTCCAGCTTCCATCTCGCTGTTCCCATCATCCATCACCCATCTCCCAGCCACCATCTCCCAGCTCCAGCTCCCAGCTCCCAGCTCCCAGCTCCCAGCTCTAGCTTCCATCTCGCTGTTCCCATCATCCATCACCCATCTCCCAGCCACCATCTCCCAGCTCCAGCTCCCAGCTCCCAGCTCCCATCTCCCAGCTCCCAGCTCCCAGCTCTCAGCTCCAGCTCCCATCTCCCAGCTCCAACTCCAGCTCCCAGCTCCAACTCCCAGCTCCCAGCTCCTGCTCCCATCTCCCAGCTCCAGCTCCAGCTCCCAGCTCACAGCTCCAGCTCCCAGCTCCCATCTCCCAGCTCCCAGCTCCAATCTCCCATCTCCCAGCTCCCAGCTCCAGATCCCATTTCCCAGCTCCCAGCTCCCTGCTCCAGCTCCTAGCCCCCAGCTCCCAGCTCCCAGCTCCCAGCTCCCAGCTCCCATCTCCCATCTCCCATCTCCCAGCTCCCAGCTCCAGCTCCCAGCTCCCAGCTCCAGATCCCAGCTCCCAGGTCCAGATCCCAGCTCTCAGCTCCAGATCCCAGCTCCCAGCTCCAGATCCCAGCTCCCAGCTCCAGCTCCCATCTCCTAGCTCCAGCTCCCAGCTCCCAGCTCCCAGCTCCAGATCCCAGCTCCCAGCTCCAGCTCCCATCTCCCAAGTCCAGATCCCAGCTCCCAGCCCCAGCTCCCAGCTCCCAGCTCCAGATCCCAGCTCCCAGCTCCTAGCTCCCAGCTCCCAGCTCCAGATCCCAGATCCCAGCTCCCAGCTCCCAGCTCCAGATCCCAGCTCCAGATCCCAGCTCCCAGCTCCCAGCTCCAGATCCCAGCTCCCAGCTCCAGCTCCCATCTCCTAGCTCCAGCTCCCAGCTCCCAGCTCCAGATCCCAGCTCCCAGCTCCAGCTCCCAGCTCCCAGATCCGAGCTCCCAGCTCCCAGCTCCAGCTCCCAGCTCCCATCTCCCAAGTCCAGATCCCAGCTCCCAGCCCCAGCTCCCAGCTCCCAGCTCCAGATCCCAGCTCCCAGCTCCCAGCTCCAGCTCCCAGCTCCCAGATACCAGCTCCGAGCTCCAGATCCCAGCTCCAGATCCCAGCTCCCCGCTCCCAGCTCCCAGCTCCAGCTCCCAGCTCCCAGCTCCCAGCTCCCAGCTCCAGATCCCAGCTCCCATCACCAGGCTCCCATCTCCCAGCTCCCAGCTCCCATCTCCCAGCTCCAGCTCCCAGCTCCCAGCTCCCAGCTCCAGCTTCCATCTCGCTGTTCCCATCATCCATCACCCATCTCCCAGCCACCATCTCCCAGCTCCAGCTCCCAGCTCCCAGCTCCCAGCTCCCAGCTCTAGCTTCCATCTCGCTGTTCCCATCATCCATCACCCATCTCCCAGCCACCATCTCCCAGCTCCAGCTCCCAGCTCCCAGCTCCCATCTCCCAGCTCCCAGCTCCCAGCTCTCAGCTCCAGCTCCCATCTCCCAGCTCCAACTCCAGCTCCCAGCTCCAACTCCCAGCTCCCAGCTCCTGCTCCCATCTCCCAGCTCCAGCTCCAGCTCCCAGCTCACAGCTCCAGCTCCCAGCTCCAGCTCCAGCTCCCAGCTCCAGCTCCAGCTCCCAGCTCCCAGCTCCTAGCTCCCAGCTCCCAGCTCCAGCTCCAGCTCCCAGCTCCCAGCTCCTAGCTCCCAGCTCCCAGCTCCCAGCTCCAGCTCCAGCTCCCAGCTCCCAGCTCCCATCTCCCAGCTCCCAGCTCCCAGCTCCCAGCTCCAGCTCCCAGCTCCCATCTCCCAGCTCCAGCTCCAGCTCCCATCTCCCAGCTCCAGCTCCCATCTCCCAGCTCCAGCTCCAGCTCCCATCTCCCAGCTCCAGCTCCCTTCTCCCAGCTCCCGTCTCCCATCTCCCATCTCCCAGCTCCCAGCTCCCAGCTCCAGGTCCCAGTTCCCAGCTCCCAGCTCCAGATCCCAGCCCCCAGCTCCCAGCTCCAGATCCCATCTCCTAGCTCCAGCTCCCAGCTCCCATCTCCCAGGTCCAGATCCCAGCTCCCAGCTCCAGCTCCCAGCTCCCAGCTCCCAGCTCCAGATCCCATCTCCCATCTCCCAGCTCCCATCACCAGGCTCCCATCTCCCAGCCCCCATCTCCCAGCTCCCAGCTCCCATCTCCCAGCTCCCATCTCCCAGCTCCCAGTCCCCAGCTCCCAGCTCCCAGCCCACAGCTCCCAGCTCCCAGCTCCCAGCTCCCATTTCCCAGCTCCCAGCTCCTAGCCCCCAGCTCCAGCTCCAGCTCCCAGCTCCAGCTCCAGCTCCCAGCTCCAGCTCCCAGCTCCCATCTCCCATCTCCCAGCTCCCATCACCAGCTCCAGCTCCAGCTCCCAGCTCCAGCTCCCATCTCCTAGCTCCAGCTCCCATCTCCCAGCTCCAGCTCACAGCTCCCAGCTCCCAGCTCCAGCTCCCAGCTCCCAGCTCCCAGATCCCAGCTCCATATCCCAGCCCCCAGCTCCCAGCTCCACCTCCCAGCTCCCAGCACCCAGCACCAGATCCCAGCTCCCAGCTCCATTTCCCAGCTCCCAGCACCAATCACCCATCTCCCAGCTCCCAGCTCCAGCTCCCATCTCCCAGCTCCCATCTCCTAGCTCCAGATCCCAGCCCCCATCTCCCAGCTCCAGCTCCCAGCTCCCAGCTCCCAGCTCCCAGGGCGCAGCTCCAGCTCACAGCTCACAGCTCCCAGCTTCAGCTCCCAGCTCCCAGCTCCCAGCTCCAGATCCCAGCCCCCAGCTCCCAGCTCCACCTCCCAGCTCCCAGCACCCAGCTCCAGATCCCAGCTCCCAGCTCCCAGCTCCAGATCCCAGCTCCCAGCACCAATCACCCATCTCCCAGCTCCAGCACCCATCTCCCAGGTCCAGATCCCAGCTCCCAGCTTCAGCTCCCATCTCCTAGCTCCAGCTCCCAGCTCCCAGCTCCCATCTCCCAGGTCCAGATCCCAGCTCCCATCTCCCAGCTCCAGCTCCCAGCTCCCAGGTCCCAGCTCCCAGCTCCTGCTCCCAGCTCTCAGCTCCCAGCTCCCAGCTCCCAGCTCCAGCTCCCAGCTCCCATCTCCCAGCTCCAATCTCCCATCTCCCAGCTCCCAGCTCCAGATCCCATTTCCCAGCTCCCAGCTCCCAGCTCCAGTTCCCAGCTCCCAGCTCCCAGCTCCAGATCCCAGCTCCCAGCTCCAGATCCCAGCCCCCAGATCCCAGCTCCCAGCACCCAGCTCCCGGCTCCAGATCCCATTTCCCAGCTCCCAGCTCCAGTTCCCAGCTCCCAGCTCCCAGCTCTCAGCTCCCATCTCCCAGCTCCCAGCTCCCAGCTCCAGCTCCCAGCTCCGGATCCCAGCCCCCAGATCCCAGCTCCCAGCACCCAGCTCCCAGCTCCCATCTCCCAGGTCCCAGCTCCCAGCTCCAGATCCCATCTCCCAGCTCCCAGCTCTCAGCTCCCAGCTCCCAGCCCTAGATCCCAGCTCCCAGCTCCAATCTCCCATCTCCCAGCTCCCAGCTCCAGCTCCCATCTGCTAGCTCCCAGCTCTCAGATCCCAGCTCCCAGCCCCCAGATCCCAGCTCCAGATCCCAGCTCCCAGCTCCCAGCTCCCAGCTCCCAGCTCCAGGTCCCAGCTCCCAGATCCCAGCTCCAGATCCCAGCTCCCAGCACCAATCACCCATCTCCCAGCTCCAGCTCCCATCTACCAGGTCCAGATCCCAGCTCCCAGCTTCAGATCCCATCTCCCAGCTCCCAGCTCCAGCTCCCATCTGCTAGCTCCCAGCTCTCAGATCCCAGCTCCCAGCCCCCAGATCCCAGCTCCAGATCCAAGCTCCCAGCTCCCAGCTCCCAGCTCCCAGCTCCAGGTCCCAGCTCCCAGATCCCAGCTCCAGATCCCAGCTCCCAGCACCAATCACCCATCTCCCAGCTCCAGCTCCCATCTACCAGGTCCAGATCCCAGCTCCCAGCTTCAGATCCCATCTCCTAGCTCCAGCTCCCAGCTCCCAGATCCCATCTCCCAGCTCCAGCTCCCAGCTTCAGATCCCATCTCCCAGGTCCCAGCTCTCAGCTCCCAACTCCCAGCTCCCAGCTCCAGATCCCAGCTCCCAGCTCCAGATCCCAGCTCCCATCTCCCAGCTCCCAGCTCCCAGCTCCAATCTCCCATCTCCCATCTCCCAGCTCCAGATCCCATTTCCCAGCTCCCAGCTCCCAGCTCCAGTTCCCAGCTCCCATCTCCCATCTCCCAGCTCCCAGCTCCAGCTCCCAGCTCCCAGCTCCAGATCCCAGCCCCCTGATCCCAGCTCCCAGCACCCAGCTCCCAGCTCCCAGCTCCCAGGTCCCAGCTCCCAGCTCCCAGCTCCAGATCCCATCTCCGAGCTCCCAGCTCTCAACTCCCAGCTCCCAGCTCCAATCTCCCATCTCCCAGCTCCCAGCTCCAGCTCCCATCTGCTAGCTCCCAGCTCTCAGATCCCAGCTCCCAGCACCAATCACCCATCTCCCAGCTCCAGCTCCCATCTCCCAGGTCCAGATCCCAGCTCCCATCTCCCAGCTCCAGCTCCCAGCTCCCAGGTCCCAGCTCCCAGCTCCTGCTCCCAGCTCTCAGCTCCCAGCTCCCAGCTCCCAGCTCCAGCTCCCAGCTCCCATCTCCCAGCTCCAATCTCCCATCTCCCAGCTCCCCACTCCAGATCCCATTTCCCAGCTCCCAGCTCCCAGCTCCAGTTCCCAGCTCCCAGCTCCCAGCTCCAGATCCCAGCTCCCAGCTCCAGATCCCAGCCCCCAGATCCCAGCTCCCAGCACCCAGCTCCCGGCTCCAGATCCCATTTCCCAGCTCCCAGCTCCAGTTCCCAGCTCCCAGCTCCCAGCTCTCAGCTCCCATCTCCCAGCTCCCAGCTCCCAGCTCCAGCTCCCAGCTCCGGATCCCAGCCCCCAGATCCCAGCTCCCAGCACCCAGCTCCCAGCTCCCATCTCCCAGGTCCCAGCTCCCAGCTCCAGATCCCATCTCCCAGCTCCCAGCTCTCAGCTCCCAGCTCCCAGCCCTAGATCCCAGCTCCCAGCTCCAATCTCCCATCTCCCAGCTCCCAGCTCCAGCTCCCATCTGCTAGCTCCCAGCTCTCAGATCCCAGCTCCCAGCCCCCAGATCCCAGCTCCAGATCCCAGCTCCCAGCTCCCAGCTCCCAGCTCCAGGTCCCAGCTCCCAGATCCCAGCTCCAGATCCCAGCTCCCAGCACCAATCACCCATCTCCCAGCTCCAGCTCCCATCTACCAGGTCCAGATCCCAGCTCCCAGCTTCAGATCCCATCTCCCAGCTCCCAGCTCCAGCTCCCATCTGCTAGCTCCCAGCTCTCAGATCCCAGCTCCCAGCCCCCAGATCCCAGCTCCAGATCCAAGCTCCCAGCTCCCAGCTCCCAGCTCCCAGCTCCAGGTCCCAGCTCCCAGATCCCAGCTCCAGATCCCAGCTCCCAGCACCAATCACCCATCTCCCAGCTCCAGCTCCCATCTACCAGGTCCAGATCCCAGCTCCCAGCTTCAGATCCCATCTCCTAGCTCCAGCTCCCAGCTCCCAGATCCCATCTCCCAGCTCCAGCTCCCAGCTTCAGATCCCATCTCCCAGGTCCCAGCTCTCAGCTCCCAACTCCCAGCTCCCAGCTCCAGATCCCAGCTCCCAGCTCCAGATCCCAGCTCCCATCTCCCAGCTCCCAGCTCCCAGCTCCAATCTCCCATCTCCCATCTCCCAGCTCCAGATCCCATTTCCCAGCTCCCAGCTCCCAGCTCCAGTTCCCAGCTCCCATCTCCCATCTCCCAGCTCCCAGCTCCAGCTCCCAGCTCCCAGCTCCAGATCCCAGCCCCCTGATCCCAGCTCCCAGCACCCAGCTCCCAGCTCCCAGCTCCCAGGTCCCAGCTCCCAGCTCCCAGCTCCAGATCCCATCTCCGAGCTCCCAGCTCTCAACTCCCAGCTCCCAGCTCCAATCTCCCATCTCCCAGCTCCCAGCTCCAGCTCCCATCTGCTAGCTCCCAGCTCTCAGATCCCAGCTCCCAGCACCAATCACCCATCTCCCAGCTCCAGCTCCCATCTACCAGGTCCAGATCCCAGCTCCCAGCTTCAGATCCCATCTCCTAGCTCCAGCTCCCAGCTCCCAGATCCCATCTCCCAGCTCCAGCTCCCAGCTTCAGATCCCATCTCCCAGGTCCCAGCTCTCAGCTCCCAACTCCCAGCTCCCAGCTCCAGATCCCAGCTCCCAGCTCCAGCTCCCAGCTCCCATCTCCCAGCTCCCAGCTCCCAGCTCCAATCTCCCATCTCCCATCTCCCAGCTCCAGATCCCATTTCCCAGCTCCCAGCTCCCAGCTCCAGTTCCCAGCTCCCATCTCCCATCTCCCAGCTCCCAGCTCCAGCTCCCAGCTCCCAGCTCCAGATCCCAGCCCCCTGATCCCAGCTCCCAGCACCCAGCTCCCAGCTCCCAGCTCCCAGGTCCCAGCTCCCAGCTCCCAGCTCCAGATCCCATCTCCGAGCTCCCAGCTCTCAACTCCCAGCTCCCAGCTCCAATCTCCCATCTCCCAGCTCCCAGCTCCAGCTCCCATCTGCTAGCTCCCAGCTCTCAGATCCCAGCTCCCGGCTCCCAGCCCCCAGATCCCAGCTCCAGATCCCAGCTCCCAGCTCCAGATCCCAGCTCACAGCTCCCATCTCCTAGCTCCCAGCTCCCAGTTCCCAGCTCCAGATCCCAGCTCCCAGCTCCAGATCCCAGCTCCAGCTCCCAGCTCCCAGCTCCCATCTCCCAGCTCCCAGCCCCCAGCTCCAGCTCCAGCTCCCAGCTCCAGATCTCATCTCCCAGTTCCCAGCACCCAGCTCCAGCTCCCAGCTCCCAGCTCCCAGCTCCCAGCTCCAGCTCCCATCTCCCATGTCCAGATCCCAGCTCCCAGCTCCAGCTCCAGCTCCCAGCTCCCAGCTCCCAGCACCCAGCTCCCATGTCCAGATCCCAGCTCCCACCTCCCAGCTTCCAGCCCCATCTCCCAGCTCCCATCTCCCAGCTCCAGATCCCAGCTCCCAGCTCCAATCTCCCAGCTCCCAGCTCCAGCTCCCATCTCCTAGCTCCCAGCTCTCAGCTCCCAGCTCTCAGCCCCCATCTCCTAGCTCCCAGCTCCCAGTTCCCAGCTCCAGATCCCAGCTCCCAGCTCCCAGCACCAGATCCCATCTCCCAGCTCCCAGCACCAGCTCCCAGCACCCAGCTCCAGCTCCCAGCTCCCAGCTCCCAGCTCCAGCTCCCATCTCCCAGGTCCAGATCCCAGCTCCCAGCTCCAGCTCCAGCTCCCAGCTCCCAGCTTCCAGCTCCCATCTCCCTTCTCCCATCTCCCAGTTCCAGCTCCCAGCTCCCATCTCCCAGCTCCAGATCCCATCTCCCAGGTCCAGATCCCAGCTCCCAGCTCCAGCTCCCAGTTCCCAGCTCCCAGCACCCAGCTCCCGGTCCAGATCCCAGCTGCCATCTCCCAGCTTCCAGCCCCATCTCCCAGCTCCCATCTCCCAGCTCCCATCTCCCAGCTACCAGCTCCCAGCTCCCAGATCCCAGCTCCAGATCCCATCTCCCAGCTCCCAGCTCCAGCTCCAGCTCCCAGCTCCCATCTCCCTTCTCCCATCTCCCAGCTCCAGCTCCCAGCTCCCATCTCCCAGCTCCAGATCCCATCTCCCAGGCCCAGATCCCAGCTCCCAGCTCCAGCTCCAGCTCCCAGTTCCCAGCTCCCAGCACCCAGCTCCCAGGTCCAGATCCCAGCTGCCATCTCCCAGCTCCCAGCCCCATCTCCCAGCTCCCATCTCCCAGCTCCCAGCTCCCAGCTCCAGATCCCATCTCCCAGCTCCCAGCTCCCAGCTCTCAGCTCCCAGCTCCCAGCTCCAGATCCCATCTCCTAGCTCCCAGCTCTCAGCTCCCAGCTTCCGGCTCCCAGCCCCCAGATCCCAACTCCAGATCCCAGCTCCAGATCCCAGCTCCCAGCTCCAAATCCCAGCTCCCAGCTCACATCTCCCAGCTCCCCGCCCCTGCTCACAGCTCCCAGCTCCAGCTCCCAGCTCCCAGCTCACAGCTCCAGATCCCATCTCCCAGCTCCCAGCTCCAGCTTCCAGCTCCCAGCTCCAGCTCCCAGCTCCCAGCTACCAGCTCCCAGCTCCCATCTTCAGATCCCGTCTCCCATCTCCCAGCTCCCAGCTCCAGCTCCCAGCTCCCATCTCCCATCTCCCAGCTCCCAACTCCCATCTCCCATCTCCCAGCTCCCAACTCCAGCTCCCAGCTCCCAGCTTCCAACTCCCAGCTCCCACCTCCCAGCTCCCATCTCCTGCTCCCAGCTCCCATCTCCCAGCTCCCAGCTCCCAGCTCCCAACTCCAGCTCCCAGCTCCCAGCTCCAACTCCAATCTCCCATCTCCCTGCTCCATCTCCAGCTCCCAGCTCCCATCTCCCATCTCCCAGCTCCCATCTCCCAGCTCCATCTCCCATCTCCCAGCTCCAGCTCCCAGCTCCCATCTCCCATCTCCCAGCTCCCAACTCCAGCTCCCAGCTCCCAGCTTCCAACTCCCAGCTCCCACCTCCCAGCTCCCATCTCCTGCTCCCAGCTCCCAGCTCCCAGCTCCCAGCTCCAACTCCAATCTCCCATCTCCCTGCTCCATCTCCAGCTCCTATCTCCCATCTCCCAGCTCCATCTCCCATCTCCCAGCTCCATCTCCCATGTCCCAGCTCCAGCTCCCAGCTCCCATCTCCAGCTCGCAGCTCCATCTCCAGCTCCCAGCCCTCAGCTCCAACTCTCAGCTCCATCTCCAGATCCCAGCTCCCAACTCCATCTCCCATCTCCCATCTCCCAGCTCCCAGCTCCAGCTCCCAGCTCCCATCTCCCAGCTCCAGCTCCCAGCCCCCAGCTCCCCCCTCCCATCTCCCAGATTCCAGCTCCCTGCTCCCATCTCCCAGCTCCCAGCCCCATCTCCCAGCTCCAGCTCCCGTCTCCCAGCTCCCATCTCCCATCTCCCAGCTCCCAGCTCCCCCCTCCCATCTCCCAGATCCCAGCTCCCTGCTCCCATCTCCAGCTCCCAGCTCCCAACTCCATCTCCCATCTCCCATCTCCCAGCTCCCAGCTCCAGCTCCCAGCCCCCAGCTCCCCCCTCCCATCTCCCAGATTCCAGCTCTCTGCTCCCCTCTCCCAGCCCCATCTCCCAGCTCCAGCTCCCGTCTCCCAGCTCCCATCTCCCAGCTCCCAGCTCCCAGCTCCCCCTCCCATCTCCCAGATCCCAGCTCCCTGCTCCCATCTCCCAGCTCCCAGCCCCATCTCCCATCCCCCAGCTCCAGCTCCCATCTCCAAGCTTCCAGCTCCCATCTCCCATCTCCCAGCTCCCATCTCCCAGATCCCAGCTCCCTGCTCCCAGCTCCCAGCTCCCTGCCCCCAGATCCCAGCTCCCAGCTGCCATCTCCCAGCTCCCGTCTCCCAGCTCCCAGCACCCCCCTCCCATCTCCCAGATCCCAGCTCCAGATCCCATCTCCCATCTCCCATCTCCCTGCTCCATCTCCAGCTCCCAGCTGCCATCTCCAGCTCCCAATTCTATCTCCCAGCTCCATCTCCCAGCTCCCATCTCCAGCTCCCAACTCCCAGCTCCCAGCTCCAGCTCCAGTTCCCAGCTCCCAGCTCCCATCTACTAGCTCCCAGCTCCCAGTTCCGAGCTCCAGATCCCAGCTCCCAGCTCCAGATCCCTGCTCACAGATCCCAGCTCCCAGATCCCAGCTCCCAGCTCCAGCTCCCAGCTCTCAGCTCCCATCTCCTAGCTCCCAGCTCCCAGTTCCCAGCTCCAGATCCCAGCTCCCAGCTCCCAGCTCCAGCTCCCAGCTCCAGCTCCCAGCTCCCAGATCCCAGCTCCCAGCTCCAGCTCTCAGCTCCCATCTCCTAGCTCCCAGCTCCCAGTTCCCAGCTCCAGATCCCAGCTCCCAGCTCCCAGCTCCAGATCCCAGCTCCAGCTCCCATCTCCCTTCTCCCATCTCCCAGCTCCAGCTCTCAGCTCCCATCTCCTAGCTCCCAGCTCCCAGTTCCCAGCTCCAGATCCCAGCTTCCAGCTCCCAGCCCCCAGATCCCAGCTCACATCTCCCAGCTGCCCGCCCCTGCTCCCAGCTCCCAGCTCCAGCTCCCAGCTCCCAGCTCTCAGCTCCAGATCCCATCTCCCAGCTCCCAGCTCCAGCTTCCAGCTCCCAGCTCCAGCTCCCAGCTCCCACCTACCAGCTCCCAGCTCCCATCTCCAGATCCCGTCTCCCATCTCCCAGCTCCCGTCTCCCAGCTCCCAGGTCCCAGCTCCAGCTCCAGCTCCACCTCCCAGTTCCCATCTCCCAGATCCCAGCTCCAGCTCCCATCTCCCATCTCCCTGCTCCATCTCCAGATCCCAGCTCCAATCTCCAGCTCCCAATTCTATCTCCCAGCTCCATCTCCCAGCTCCCATCTCCAGATCCCAACTCCCAGCTCCCAGCTCCCAACTCCATCTCCCATCTCCCATTTCCCAACTCCCAGCTCCCAGATCCCATCTCCCAGCTCCAGCTCCCAGCCCCCAGCTCCCATCTCCCAGCTCCCATCTCCCATCTCCGAGCTCCCCCCTCCCATCTCCCAGATCCCAGCTCCCTGCTCCCATCTCCCAGCTCCCAGCCCCATCTCCCAGCTCCCAGCCCCCAGCTCCCATCTCCCAGCTCCCATCTCCCATCTCCCAGCTCCCCCCTCCCATCTCCCAGATCCCAGCTCCCTGCTCCCATCTCCCAGCTCCCATCTCCCAGCTCCCCCCTCCCATCTCCCATCTCCCAGCTCCCCCCTCCCATCTCCCAGATCCCAGCTCCCTGCTCCCTACTCCCAGCTCCAGCTCCCATCTCCCAGCTCCCAGCCCCATTCACCAGCTCCAGCTCCCATCTCCCAGCTTCCAGCCCCATCTCCCAGCTCCCATCTCCCAGCTCCCATCTCCCATCTCCCAGCTCCCAGCTCCCCCCTCCCATTCCTAGATCCCAGCTCCCTGCCCCCAGATCCCAGCTCCCAGATCCCATCTCCCGCTCCCAGCTCCAGCTCCCAGCTCCCAGCTCCTATCTTCCAGCTCCATCTCCCATCTCCCATCTTCCAGCTCCCATCTCCCAGCTCCCAGCTCCATCTCCCAGCTCCCAGCTCCCATCTCCCAGCTCCAGCTCCCAGCCCCCAGCTCCCATTTCCCAGCTCCCATCTCCCATCTTCCAGCTCCCAGCTCCCCCCTCCCATCTCCCAGATCCCAGCTCCCTGCTCCCATCTCCCAGCTCCCAGCTCCCAGCCCCATCTCCCAGCTCCCAGCTCCAGATCCCAGCCCCCAGCTCCCAGCTCCAGCTCCCAGCTCCCATCTCCCAGCTCCCAGCTCCCTGCTCCCATTTAAGGGCGGCACGGTGGCACAGTGGTTAGCACTGCTGCCTCACAGCGCCTGTAGACCCGGGTTCAATTCCCGACTCAGGCGACTGACTGTGTGGAGTTTGCACGTTCTCCCCGTGTCTGCGTGGGTTTCCTCCGGGTGCTCCGGTTTCCTCCCACAGTCCAAAGATGTGCGGGTCAGGTGAATTGGCCATGCTAAATTGCCCGTAGTGTTAGGTAAGGGGTAAATGTAGGGGTATGGGTGGGTTGCGCTTCGGCGGGTCGGTGTGGACTTGTTGGGCCGAAGGGCCTGTTTCCACACTGTAAGTAATCTAGCTCCCAGCTCTCGGCTCCCAGCCCCCAGATCCCAGCTCCAGATCCCAGCTCCAGATCCCAGCTCCCAGCTCTCAGATCCCAGCTCCCAGCACCAATCACCCATCTCCCAGCTCCAGCTCCCATCTACCAGGTCCAGATCCCAGCTCCCAGCTTCAGATCCCATCTCCTAGCTCCAGCTCCCAGCTCCCAGATCCCATCTCCCAGCTCCAGCTCCCAGCTTCAGATCCCATCTCCCAGGTCCCAGCTCTCAGCTCCCAACTCCCAGCTCCCAGCTCCAGATCCCAGCTCCCAGCTCCAGCTCCCAGCTCCCATCTCCCAGCTCCCAGCTCCCAGCTCCAATCTCCCATCTCCCATCTCCCAGCTCCAGATCCCATTTCCCAGCTCCCAGCTCCCAGCTCCAGTTCCCAGCTCCCATCTCCCATCTCCCAGCTCCAGCTCCCAGCTCCAGATCCCAGCCCCCTGATCCCAGCTCCCAGCACCCAGCTCCCAGGTCCCAGCTCCCAGCTCCCAGCACCCAGCTCCCAGCTCCAGATCCCATCTCCGAGCTCCCAGCTCTCAACTCCCAGCTCCCAGCTCCAATCTCCCATCTCCCAGCTCCCAGCTCCAGCTCCCATCTGCTAGCTCCCAGCTCTCAGATCCCAGCTCCCGGCTCCCAGCCCCCAGATCCCAGCTCCAGATCCCAGCTCCCAGCTCCAGATCCCAGCTCACAGCTCCCATCTCCTAGCTCCCAGCTCCCAGTTCCCAGCTCCAGATCCCAGCTCCCAGCTCCAGATCCCAGCTCCAGCTCCCAGCTCCCAGCTCCCATCTCCTAGCTCCCAGCTCCCAGCTCCAGCTCCAGCTCCCAGCTCCAGATCCCAGCTCCCAGCTCCCAGCTCCCAGCTCCCAGCTCCCAGCTCCAGCTCCCATCTCCCATGTCCAGATCCCAGCTCCCAGCTCCAGCTCCAGCTCCCAGCTCCCAGCTCCCAGCACCCAGCTCCCATGTCCAGATCCCAGCTCCCACCTCCCAGCTTCCAGCCCCATCTCCCAGCTCCCATCTCCCAGCTCCAGATCCCAGCTCCCAGCTCCAATCTCCCAGCTCCCAGCTCCAGCTCCCATCTCCTAGCTCCCAGCTCTCAGCTCCCAGCTCTCAGCCCCCATCTCCTAGCTCCCAGCTCCCAGTTCCCAGCTCCAGATCCCAGCTCCCAGCTCCCAGCTCCAGATCCCATCTCCCAGCTCCCAGCACCAGCTCCCAGCACCCAGCTCCAGCTCCCAGCTCCCAGCTCCCAGCTCCAGCTCCCATCTCCCAGGTCCAGATCCCAGCTCCCAGCTCCAGCTCCAGCTCCCAGCTCCCAGCTTCCAGCTCCCATCTCCCTTCTCCCATCTCCCAGCACCAGCTCCCAGCTCCCATCTCCCAGCTCCAGATCCCATCTCCCAGGTCCAGATCCCAGCTCCCAGCTCCAGCTCCCAGTTCCCAGCTCCCAGCACCCAGCTCCCGGTCCAGATCCCAGCTGCCATCTCCCAGCTTCCAGCCCCATCTCCCAGCTCCCATCTCCCAGCTACCAGCTCCCAGCTCCCAGATCCCAGCTCCAGATCCCATCTCCCAGCTCCCAGCTCCCAGCTCCAGCTCCAGCTCCCAGCTCCCATCTCCCTTCTCCCATCTCCCAGCTCCAGCTCCCAGCTCCCATCTCCCAGCTCCAGATCCCATCTCCCAGGCCCAGATCCCAGCTCCCAGCTCCAGCTCCAGCTCCCAGTTCCCAGCTCCCAGCACCCAGCTCCCAGGTCCAGATCCCAGCTGCCATCTCCCAGCTCCCAGCCCCATCTCCCAGCTCCCATCTCCCAGCTCCCAGCTCCCAGCTCCAGATCCCATCTCCCAGCTCCCAGCTCCCAGCTCTCAGCTCCCAGCTCCAGATCCCATCTCCTAGCTCCCAGCTCTCAGCTCCCAGCTTCCGGCTCCCAGCCCCCAGATCCCAACTCCAGATCCCAGCTCCAGATCCCAGCTCCCAGCTCCAGATCCCAGCTCCCAGCTCACATCTCCCAGCTCCCCGCCCCTGCTCACAGCTCCCAGCTCCAGCTCCCAGCTCCCAGCTCACAGCTCCAGATCCCATCTCCCAGCTCCCAGCTCCAGCTCCCAGCTCCCAGCTCACAGCTCCAGATCCCATCTCCCAGCTCCCAGCTCCAGCTTCCAGCTCCCAGCTCCCAGCTCCCAGCCCCATCTCCCAGCTCCCAGCCCCCAGCTCCCATCTCCCAGCTCCCATCTCCCATCTCCCAGCTCCCCCCTCCCATCTCCCAGATCCCAGCTCCCTGCTCCCATCTCCCAGCTCCCATCTCCCAGCTCCCCCCTCCCATCTCCCATCTCCCAGCTCCCCCCTCCCATCTCCCAGATCCCAGCTCCCTGCTCCCTACTCCCAGCTCCAGCTCCCATCTCCCAGCTCCCAGCCCCATTCACCAGCTCCAGCTCCCATCTCCCAGCTTCCAGCCCCATCTCCCAGCTCCCATCTCCCAGCTCCCATCTCCCATCTCCCAGCTCCCAGCTCCCCCCTCCCATTCCTAGATCCCAGCTCCCTGCCCCCAGATCCCAGCTCCCAGATCCCATCTCCCGCTCCCAGCTCCAGCTCCCAGCTCCCAGCTCCTATCTTCCAGCTCCATCTCCCATCTCCCATCTTCCAGCTCCCATCTCCCAGCTCCCAGCTCCATCTCCCAGCTCCCAGCTCCCATCTCCCAGCTCCAGCTCCCAGCCCCCAGCTCCCATTTCCCAGCTCCCATCTCCCATCTTCCAGCTCCCAGCTCCCCCCTCCCATCTCCCAGATCCCAGCTCCCTGCTCCCATCTCCCAGCTCCCAGCTCCCAGCCCCATCTCCCAGCTCCCAGCTCCAGATCCCAGCCCCCAGCTCCCAGCTCCAGCTCCCAGCTCCCATCTCCCAGCTCCCAGCTCCCTGCTCCCATTTAAGGGCGGCACGGTGGCACAGTGGTTAGCACTGCTGCCTCACAGCGCCTGTAGACCCGGGTTCAATTCCCGACTCAGGCGACTGACTGTGTGGAGTTTGCACGTTCTCCCCGTGTCTGCGTGGGTTTCCTCCGGGTGCTCCGGTTTCCTCCCACAGTCACAAAGATGTGCGGGTCAGGTGAATTGGCCATGCTAAATTGCCCGTAGTGTTAGGTAAGGGGTAAATGTAGGGGTATGGGTGGGTTGCGCTTCGGCGGGTCGGTGTGGACTTGTTGGGCCGAAGGGCCTGTTTCCACACTGTAAGTAATCTAGCTCCCAGCTCTCGGCTCCCAGCCCCCAGATCCCAGCTCCAGATCCCAGCTCCAGATCCCAGCTCCCAGCTCTCAGATCCCAGCTCGCAGCACCAATCACCCATCTCCCAGCTCCAGCTCCCATCTACCAGGTCCAGATCCCAGCTCCCAGCTTCAGATCCCATCTCCTAGCTCCAGCTCCCAGCTCCCAGATCCCATCTCCCAGCTCCAGCTCCCAGCTTCAGATCCCATCTCCCAGGTCCCAGCTCTCAGCTCCCAACTCCCAGCTCCCAGCTCCAGATCCCAGCTCCCAGCTCCAGCTCCCAGCTCCCATCTCCCAGCTCCCAGCTCCCAGCTCCAGTTCCCAGCTCCCATCTCCCATCTCCCAGCTCCAGCTCCCAGCTCCAGATCCCAGCACCCAGCTCCCAGGTCCCAGCTCCCAGCTCCCAGCACCCAGCTCCCAGCTCCAGATCCCATCTCCGAGCTCCCAGCTCTCAACTCCCAGCTCCCAGCTCCAATCTCCCATCTCCCAGCTCCCAGCTCCAGCTCCCATCTGCTAGCTCCCAGCTCTCAGATCCCAGCTCCCGGCTCCCAGCCCCCAGATCCCAGCTCCAGATCCCAGCTCCCAGCTCCAGATCCCAGCTCCCAGCTCCCATCTCCTAGCTCCCAGCTCCCAGTTCCCAGCTCCAGATCCCAGCTCCCAGCTCCAGATCCCAGCTCCAGCTCCCAGCTCCCAGCTCCCATCTCCTAGCTCCCAGCTCCCAGCTCCAGCTCCAGCTCCCAGCTCCAGATCTCATCTCCCAGTTCCCAGCACCCAGCTCCAGCTCCCAGCTCCCAGCTCCCAGCTCCCAGCTCCCAGCTCCCAGCTCCAGCTCCCATCTCCCATGTCCAGATCCCAGCTCCCAGCTCCAGCTCCAGCTCCCAGCTCCCAGCTCCCAGCACCCAGCTCCCATGTCCAGATCCCAGCTCCCACCTCCCAGCTTCCAGCCCCATCTCCCAGCTCCCATCTCCCAGCTCCAGATCCCAGCTCCCAGCTCCAATCTCCCAGCTCCCAGCTCCAGCTCCCATCTCCTAGCTCCCAGCTCTCAGCTCCCAGCTCTCAGCCCCCATCTCCTAGCTCCCAGCTCCCAGTTCCCAGCTCCAGATCCCAGCTCCCAGCTCCCAGCTCCAGATCCCATCTCCCAGCTCCCAGCACCAGCTCCCAGCACCCAGCTCCAGCTCCCAGCTCCCAGCTCCCAGCTCCAGCTCCCATCTCCCAGGTCCAGATCCCAGCTCCCAGCTCCAGCTCCAGCTCCCAGCTCCCAGCTTCCAGCTCCCATCTCCCTTCTCCCATCTCCCAGCTCCAGCTCCCAGCTCCCATCTCCCAGCTCCAGATCCCATCTCCCAGGTCCAGATCCCAGCTCCCAGCTCCAGCTCCCAGTTCCCAGCTCCCAGCACCCAGCTCCCGGTCCAGATCCCAGCTGCCATCTCCCAGCTTCCAGCCCCATCTCCCAGCTCCCATCTCCCAGCTACCAGCTCCCAGCTCCCAGATCCCAGCTCCAGATCCCATCTCCCAGCTCCCAGCTCCCAGCTCCAGCTCCAGCTCCCAGCTCCCATCTCCCTTCTCCCATCTCCCAGCTCCAGCTCCCAGCTCCCATCTCCCAGCTCCAGATCCCATCTCCCAGGCCCAGATCCCAGCTCCCAGCTCCAGCTCCAGCTCCCAGTTCCCAGCTCCCAGCACCCAGCTCCCAGGTCCAGATCCCAGCTGCCATCTCCCAGCTCCCAGCCCCATCTCCCAGCTCCCATCTCCCAGCTCCCAGCTCCCAGCTCCAGATCCCATCTCCCAGCTCCCAGCTCCCAGCTCTCAGCTCCCAGCTCCCAGCTCCAGATCCCATCTCCTAGCTCCCAGCTCTCAGCTCCCAGCTTCCGGCTCCCAGCCCCCAGATCCCAACTCCAGATCCCAGCTCCAGATCCCAGCTCCCAGCTCCAGATCCCAGCTCCCAGCTCACATCTCCCAGCTCCCCGCCCCTGCTCACAGCTCCCAGCTCCAGCTCCCAGCTCCCAGCTCACAGCTCCAGATCCCATCTCCCAGCTCCCAGCTCCAGCTTCCAGCTCCCAGCTCCAGCTCCCAGCTCCCAGCTACCAGCTCCCAGCTCCCATCTTCAGATCCCGTCTCCCATCTCCCAGCTCCCAGCTCCCAGCTCCCATCTCCCAGCTCCAGCTCCCAGCTCCCATCTCCCATCTCCCAGCTCCCAACTCCAGCTCCCAGCTCCCAGCTTCCAACTCCCAGCTCCCACCTCCCAGCTCCCATCTCCTGCTCCCAGCTCCCATCTCCCAGCTCCCATCTCCAGCTCCCATCTCCCATCTCCCAGCTCCATCTCCCATCTCCCAGCTCCAGCTCCCAGCTCCCATCTCCAGCTCGCAGCTCCATCTCCAGCTCCCAGCCCTCAGCTCCAACTCTCAGCTCCATCTCCAGATCCCAGCTCCCAACTCCATCTCCCATCTCCCATCTCCCAGCTCCCAGCTCCAGCTCCCAGCTCCCATCTCCCAGCTCCAGCTCCCAGCCCCCAGCTCCCCCCTCCCATCTCCCAGATTCCAGCTCCCTGCTCCCATCTCCCAGCTCCCAGCCCCATCTCCCAGCTCCAGCTCCCGTCTCCCAGCTCCCATCTCCCAGCTCCCAGCTCCCAGCCCCATCTCCCAGCCCCATCTCCCATCTCCCAGCTCCAGCTCCCGTCTCCCATCTCCCAGCTCCCAGCCCCATCTCCCAGCCCCATCTCCCATCTCCCAGCTCCCAGCTCCCCCCTCCCATCTCCCAGATCCCAGCTCCCTGCTCCCATCTCCAGCTCCCAGCTCCCAACTCCATCTCCCATCTCCCATCTCTCAGCTCCCAGCTCCATCTCCCAGCTCCCATCTCCCAGCTCCAGCTCCCAGCCCCCAGCTCCCCCCTCCCATCTCCCAGATTCCAGCTCTCTGCTCCCATCTCCCAGCCCCATCTCCCAGCTCCAGCTCCCGTCTCCCAGCTCCCATCTCCCAGCTCCCAGCTCCCAGCTCCCCCTCCCATCTCCCAGATCCCAGCTCCCTGCTCCCATCTCCCAGCTCCCAGCCCCATCTCCCATCCCCCAGCTCCAGCTCCCATCTCCAAGCTTCCAGCTCCCATCTCCCATCTCCCAGCTCCCATCTCCCAGATCCCAGCTCCCTGCTCCCAGCTCCCAGCTCCCTGCCCCCAGATCCCAGCTCCCAGCTGCCATCTCCCAGCTCCCGTCTCCCAGCTCCCAGCACCCCCCTCCCATCTCCCATCTCCCTGCTCCATCTCCAGCTCCCAGCTCCCATCTCCAGCTCCCAATTCTATCTCCCAGCTCCATCTCCCAGCTCCCATCTCCAGCTCCCAACTCCCAGCTCCCAGCTCCAGCTCCAGTTCCCAGCTCCCAGCTCCAGCTCCCAGCTCCCATCTACTAGCTCCCAGCTCC
This sequence comes from Hemiscyllium ocellatum, assembly GCF_020745735.1. NCBI lineage: Eukaryota > Metazoa > Chordata > Chondrichthyes > Orectolobiformes > Hemiscylliidae > Hemiscyllium > Hemiscyllium ocellatum. The sequence continues at coordinate 25,101,729 of NC_083444.1, forward strand.
CAGTTCCGAGCTCCAGATCCCAGCTCCCAGCTCCAGATCCCTGCTCACAGATCCCAGCTCCCAGATCCCAGCTCCCAGCTCCAGCTCCCAGCTCTCAGCTCCCATCTCCTAGCTCCCAGCTCCCAGCTCCCAACTCCATCTCCCATCTCCCATTTCCCAACTCCCAGCTCCCAGATCCCATCTCCCAGCTCCAGCTCCCAGCCCCCAGCTCCCATCTCCCAGCTCCCATCTCCCATCTCCGAGCTCCCCCCTCCCATCTCCCAGATCCCAGCTCCCTGCTCCCATCTCCCAGCTCCCAGCCCCATCTCCCAGCTCCCAGCCCCCAGCTCCCATCTCCCAGCTCCCCCCTCCCATCTCCCAGATCCCAGCTCCCTGCTCCCATCTCCCAGCTCCCATCTCCCAGCTCCCCCCTCCCATCTCCCATCTCCCAGCTCCCCCCTCCCATCTCCCAGATCCCAGCTCCCTGCTCCCTACTCCCAGCTCCAGCTCCCATCTCCCAGCTCCCAGCCCCATTCACCAGCTCCAGCTCCCATCTCCCAGCTTCCAGCCCCATCTCCCAGCTCCCATCTCCCAGCTCCCATCTCCCATCTCCCAGCTCCCAGCTCCCCCCTCCCATTCCTAGATCCCAGCTCCCTGCCCCCAGATCCCAGCTCCCAGATCCCATCTCCCGCTCCCAGCTCCAGCTCCCAGCTCCCAGCTCCTATCTTCCAGCTCCATCTCCCATCTCCCATCTTCCAGCTCCCATCTCCCAGCTCCCAGCTCCATCTCCCAGCTCCCAGCTCCCATCTCCCAGCTCCAGCTCCCAGCCCCCAGCTCCCATTTCCCAGCTCCCATCTCCCATCTTCCAGCTCCCAGCTCCCCCCTCCCATCTCCCAGATCCCAGCTCCCTGCTCCCATCTCCCAGCTCCCAGCTCCCAGCCCCATCTCCCAGCTCCCAGCTCCAGATCCCAGCCCCCAGCTCCCAGCTCCAGCTCCCAGCTCCCATCTCCCAGCTCCCAGCTCCCTGCTCCCATTTAAGGGCGGCACGGTGGCACAGTGGTTAGCACTGCTGCCTCACAGCGCCTGTAGACCCGGGTTCAAGTCCCGACTCAGGCGACTGACTGTGTGGAGTTTGCACGTTCTCCCCGTGTCTGCGTGGGTTTCCTCCGGGTGCTCCGGTTTCCTCCCACAGTCACAAAGATGTGCGGGTCAGGTGAATTGGCCATGCTAAATTGCCCGTAGTGTTAGGTAAGGGGTAAATGTAGGGGTATGGGTGGGTTGCGCTTCGGCGGGTCGGTGTGGACTTGTTGGGCCGAAGGGCCTGTTTCCACACTGTAAGTAATCTAGCTCCCAGCTCTCGGCTCCCAGCCCCCAGATCCCAGCTCCAGATCCCAGCTCCAGCTCCCAGCTCCCAGCTACCAGCTCCCAGCTCCCATCTTCAGATCCCATCTCCCAGCTCCCAGCTCACATCTCCCAGCTCCAGCTCCAGCTCCCAGCCCCCAGATCCCAGCTCCAGATCCCAGCTCCAGATCCCAGCTCCCAGCTCTCAGATCCCAGCTCCCAGCACCAATCACCCATCTCCCAGCTCCAGCTCCCATCTACCAGGTCCAGATCCCAGCTCCCAGCTTCAGATCCCATCTCCTAGCTCCAGCTCCCAGCTCCCAGATCCCATCTCCCAGCTCCAGCTCCCAGCTTCAGATCCCATCTCCCAGGTCCCAGCTCTCAGCTCCCAACTCCCAGCTCCCAGCTCTAGATCCCAGCTCCCAGCTCCAGCTCCCAGCTCCCATCTCCCAGCTCCCAGCTCCAATCTCCCATCTCCCATCTCCCAGCTCCAGATCCCATTTCCCAGCTCCCAGCTCCCAGCTCCAGTTCCCAGCTCCCATCTCCCATCTCCCAGCTCCCAGCTCCAGATCCCAGCCCCCTGATCCCAGCTCCCAGCACCCAGGTCCCAGCTCCCAGCTCCCAGCACCCAGCTCCCAGCTCCAGATCCCATCTCCGAGCTCCCAGCTCTCAACTCCCAGCTCCCAGCTCCAATCTCCCATCTCCCAGCTCCCAGCTCCAGCTCCCATCTGCTAGCTCCCAGCTCTCAGATCCCAGCTCCCGGCTCCCAGCCCCCAGATCCCAGCTCCAGATCCCAGCTCCCAGCTCCAGATCCCAGCTCACAGCTCCCATCTCCTAGCTCCCAGCTCCCAGTTCCCAGCTCCAGATCCCAGCTCCCAGCTCCAGATCCCAGCTCCAGCTCCCAGCTCCCATCTCCCAGCTCCCAGCTCCCAGCTCCAGCTCCAGCTCCCAGCTCCAGATCTCATCACCCAGTTCCCAGCACCCAGCTCCAGCTCCCAGCTCCCAGCTCCCATCTCCCATGTCCAGATCCCAGCTCCCAGCTCCAGCTCCAGCTCCCAGCTCCCAGCTCCCAGCACCCAGCTCCCATGTCCAGATCCCAGCTCCCAGCCCCAGCTCCAGCTCCCAGCTCCCAGCTCCCAGCTCCCAGCTCCCATCTCCCAGCTCCCAGCTCCCAGCTTCCAGCCCCATCTCCCAGCTCCCATCTCCCAGCTCCAGATCCCAGCTCCCAGCTCCAATCTCCCAGCTCCCAGCTCCAGCTCCCATCTCCTAGCTCCCAGCTCTCAGCTCCCAGCTCTCAGCCCCCATCTCCTAGCTCCCAGCTCCCAGTTCCCAGCTCCAGATCCCAGCTCCCAGCTCCCAGCTCCAGATCCCATCTCCCAGCTCCCAGCACCAGCTCCCAGCACCCAGCTCCAGCTCCCAGCTCCCAGCTCCCAGCTCCAGCTCCCATCTCCCAGGTCCAGATCCCAGCTCCCAGCTCCAGCTCCAGCTCCCAGCTCCCAGCTTCCAGCTCCCATCTCCCTTCTCCCATCTCCCAGCTCCAGCTCCCAGCTCCCATCTCCCAGCTCCAGATCCCATCTCCCAGGTCCAGATCCCAGCTCCCAGCTCCAGCTCCCAGTTCCCAGCTCCCAGCACCCAGCTCCCGGTCCAGATCCCAGCTGCCATCTCCCAGCTTCCAGCCCCATCTCCCAGCTCCCATCTCCCAGCTACCAGCTCCCAGCTCCCAGATCCCAGCTCCAGATCCCATCTCCCAGCTCCCAGCTCCCAGCTCCAGCTCCAGCTCCCAGCTCCCATCTCCCTTCTCCCATCTCCCAGCTCCAGCTCCCAGCTCCCATCTCCCAGCTCCAGATCCCATCTCCCAGGCCCAGATCCCAGCTCCCAGCTCCAGCTCCAGCTCCCAGTTCCCAGCTCCCAGCACCCAGCTCCCAGGTCCAGATCCCAGCTGCCATCTCCCAGCTCCCAGCCCCATCTCCCAGCTCCCATCTCCCAGCTCCCAGCTCCCAGCTCCAGATCCCATCTCCCAGCTCCCAGCTCCCAGCTCTCAGCTCCCAGCTCCCAGCTCCAGATCCCATCTCCTAGCTCCCAGCTCTCAGCTCCCAGCTTCCGGCTCCCAGCCCCCAGATCCCAACTCCAGATCCCAGCTCCAGATCCCAGCTCCCAGCTCCAGATCCCAGCTCCCAGCTCACATCTCCCAGCTCCCCGCCCCTGCTCACAGCTCCCAGCTCCAGCTCCCAGCTCCCAGCTCACAGCTCCAGATCCCATCTCCCAGCTCCCAGCTCCAGCTTCCAGCTCCCAGCTCCAGCTCCCAGCTCCCAGCTACCAGCTCCCAGCTCCCATCTTCAGATCCCGTCTCCCATCTCCCAGCTCCCAGCTCCCAGCTCCCATCTCCCAGCTCCAGCTCCCAGCTCCCATCTCCCATCTCCCAGCTCCCAACTCCAGCTCCCAGCTCCCAGCTTCCAACTCCCAGCTCCCACCTCCCAGCTCCCATCTCCTGCTCCCAGCTCCCATCTCCCAGCTCCCAGCTCCCAGCTCCCAACTCCAGCTCCCAGCTCCCAGCTCCAACTCCAATCTCCCATCTCCCTGCTCCATCTCCAGCTCCCAGCTCCATCTCCCATCTCCCAGCTCCAGCTCCCAGCTCCCATCTCCAGCTCGCAGCTCCATCTCCAGCTCCCAGCCCTCAGCTCCAACTCTCAGCTCCATCTCCAGATCCCAGCTCCCAACTCCATCTCCCATCTCCCATCTCCCAGCTCCCAGCTCCAGCTCCCAGCTCCCATCTCCCAGCTCCAGCTCCCAGCCCCCAGCTCCCCCCTCCCATCTCCCAGATTCCAGCTCCCTGCTCCCATCTCCCAGCTCCCAGCCCCATCTCCCAGATCCAGCTCCCGTCTCCCAGCTCCCATCTCCCATCTCCCAGCTCCCAGCTCCCCCCTCCCATCTCCCAGATCCCAGCTCCCTGCTCCCATCTCCAGCTCCCAGCTCCCAACTCCATCTCCCATCTCCCATCTCCCAGCTCCCAGCTCCATCTCCCATCTCCCATCTCCCAGCTCCCAGCTCCATCTCCCAGCTCCCATCTCCCAGCTCCAGCTCCCAGCCCCCAGCTCCCCCCTCCCATCTCCCAGATTCCAGCTCTCTGCTCCCATCTCCCAGCCCCATCTCCCAGCTCCAGCTCCCGTCTCCCAGCTCCCATCTCCCAGCTCCCAGCTCCCAGCTCCCCCTCCCATCTCCCAGATCCCAGCTCCCTGCTCCCATCTCCCAGCTCCCAGCCCCATCTCCCATCCCCCAGCTCCAGCTCCCATCTCCAAGCTTCCAGCTCCCATCTCCCATCTCCCAGCTCCCATCTCCCAGATCCCAGCTCCCTGCTCCCAGCTCCCAGCTCCCTGCCCCCAGATCCCAGCTCCCAGCTGCCATCTCCCAGCTCCCGTCTCCCAGCTCCCAGCACCCCCCTCCCATCTCCCAGATCCCAGCTCCAGATCCCATCTCCCATCTCCCATCTCCCTGCTCCATCTCCAGCTCCCAGCTCCCATCTCCAGCTCCCAATTCTATCTCCCAGCTCCATCTCCCAGCTCCCATCTCCAGCTCCCAACTCCCAGCTCCCAGCTCCAGCTCCAGTTCCCAGCTCCCAGCTCCAGCTCCCAGCTCCCATCTACTAGCTCCCAGCTCCCAGTTCCGAGCTCCAGATCCCAGCTCCCAGCTCCAGATCCCTGCTCACAGATCCCAGCTCCCAGATCCCAGCTCCCAGCTCCAGCTCCCATCTCCTAGCTCCCAGCTCCCAGTTCCCAGCTCCAGATCCCAGCTCCCAGCTCCCAGCTCCAGATCCCAGCTCCAGCTCCCAGCTCCCAGATCCCAGCTCCCAGCTCCCAGCTCCCATCTCCCTTCTCCCATCTCCCAGCTCCAGCTCTCAGCTCCCATCTCCTAGCTCCCAGCTCCCAGTTCCCAGCTCCAGATCCCAGCTTCCAGCTCCCAGCCCCCAGATCCCAGCTCACATCTCCCAGCTGCCCGCCCCTGCTCCCAGCTCCCAGCTCCAGCTCCCAGCTCCCAGCTCTCAGCTCCAGATCCCATCTCCCAGCTCCCAGCTCCAGCTTCCAGCTCCCAGCTCCAGCTCCCAGCTCCCACCTACCAGCTCCCAGCTCCCATCTCCAGATCCCGTCTCCCATCTCCCAGCTCCCGTCTCCCAGCTCCCAGGTCCCAGCTCCAGCTCCAGCTCCACCTCCCAGTTCCCATCTCCCAGATCCCAGCTCCAGCTCCCATCTCCCATCTCCCTGCTCCATCTCCAGATCCCAGCTCCAATCTCCAGCTCCCAATTCTATCTCCCAGCTCCATCTCCCAGCTCCCATCTCCAGATCCCAACTCCCAGCTCCCAGCTCCCAACTCCATCTCCCATCTCCCATTTCCCAACTCCCAGCTCCCAGCTCCCATCTCCCATCTCCGAGCTCCCCCCTCCCATCTCCCAGATCCCAGCTCCCTGCTCCCATCTCCCAGCTCCCAGCCCCATCTCCCAGCTCCCAGCCCCCAGCTCCCATCTCCCAGCTCCCATCTCCCATCTCCCAGCTCCCCCCTCCCATCTCCCAGATCCCAGCTCCCTGCTCCCATCTCCCAGCTCCCATCTCCCAGCTCCCCCCTCCCATCTCCCATCTCCCAGCTCCCCCCTCCCATCTCCCAGATCCCAGCTCCCTGCTCCCTACTCCCAGCTCCAGCTCCCATCTCCCAGCTCCCAGCCCCATTCACCAGCTCCAGCTCCCATCTCCCAGCTTCCAGCCCCATCTCCCAGCTCCCATCTCCCAGCTCCCATCTCCCATCTCCCAGCTCCCAGCTCCCCCCTCCCATTCCTAGATCCCAGCTCCCTGCCCCCAGATCCCAGCTCCCAGATCCCATCTCCCGCTCCCAGCTCCAGCTCCCAGCTCCCAGCTCCTATCTTCCAGCTCCATCTCCCATCTCCCATCTTCCAGCTCCCATCTCCCAGCTCCCAGCTCCATCTCCCAGCTCCCAGCTCCCATCTCCCAGCTCCAGCTCCCAGCCCCCAGCTCCCATTTCCCAGCTCCCATCTCCCATCTTCCAGCTCCCAGCTCCCCCCTCCCATCTCCCAGATCCCAGCTCCCAGCCCCATCTCCCAGCTCCCAGCTCCAGATCCCAGCCCCCAGCTCCCAGCTCCAGCTCCCAGCTCCCATCTCCCAGCTCCCTGCTCCCATTTAAGGGCGGCACGGTGGCACAGTGGTTAGCACTGCTGCCTCACAGCGCCTGTAGACCCGGGTTCAATTCCCGACTCAGGCGACTGACTGTGTGGAGTTTGCACGTTCTCCCCGTGTCTGCGTGGGTTTCCTCCGGGTGCTCCGGTTTCCTCCCACAGTCACAAAGATGTGCGGGTCAGGTGAATTGGCCATGCTAAATTGCCCGTAGTGTTAGGTAAGGGGTAAATGTAGGGGTATGGGTGGGTTGCGCTTCGGCGGGTCGGTGTGGACTTGTTGGGCCGAAGGGCCTGTTTCCACACTGTAAGTCTAATCTAATCTAATCTAATCTAATCTCCCAGCTCCCAGCTCCAGATCCCATTTCCCAGCTCCCAGCTCCCAGCTCCAGTTCCCAGCTCCCATCTCCCAGCTCCCAGCTCCCAGCTCCAGCTCCCAGCTCCCAGCTCCAGATCCCAGCCCCCTGATCCCAGCTCCCAGCACCCAGCTCCCATCTCCCAGCTCCCAGGTCCCAGCTCCCAGCTCCAGATCCCATCTCCCAGCTCCCAGATCTCAACTCCCAGCTCCCAGCTCCAGATCCCAGCTCCCAGTTCCAATCTCCCATCTCCCAGCTTCCAGCTCCAGCTCCCATCTGCTAGCTCCCAGCACTCAGATCCCAGCTCCCGGCTCCCAGCCCCCAGATCCCAGCTCCAGATCCCAGCTCCCAGCTCCAGCTCACAGCTCACAGCTCACAGCTCCTAGCTCCCAGTTCCCAGCTCCAGATCCCAGCTCCCAGCTCCAGATCCCAGCTCCCAGCTCCAGATCCCAGCTCCAGCTCCCATCTCCCAGCTCCAGCTCCCAGCTCCTAGCTCCCAGCTCCCAGCTCCCAGCTCCCAGCTCCAGCTCCCATCTCCCAGGTCCAGATCCCAGCTCCCAGCTCCAGCTCCAGCTCCCAGCTCCCAGCTTCCAGCTCCCATCTCCCTTCTCCCATCTCCCAGCTCCAGCTCCCAGCTCCCATCTCCCAGCTCCAGATCCCATCTCCCAGGTCCAGATCCCAGCTCCCAGCTCCAGCTCCCAGTTCCCAGCTCCCAGCACCCAGCTCCCAGGTCCAGATCCCAGCTGCCATCTCCCAGCTTCCAGCCCCAGATCCCAGCTCCAGATCCCATCTCCCAGCTCCCAGCTCCAGCTCCAGCTCCAGCTCCCAGCTCCCATCTCCCTTCTCCCATCTCCCAGCTCCAGCTCCCAGCTCCCATCTCCCAGCTCCAGATCCCATCTCCCAGGCCCAGATCCCAGCTCCCAGCTCCAGCTCCAGCTCCCAGTTCCCAGCTCCCAGCACCCAGCTCCCAGGTCCAGATCCCAGCTGCCATCTCCCAGCTTCCAGCCCCATCTCCCAGCTCCCATCTCCCAGCTCCCAGCTCCCAGCTCCAGATCCCATCTCCCAGCTCCCAGCTCTCAGATCCCAGCTCCCAGCTCCAGATCCCATCTCCTAGCTCCCAGCTCTCAGCTCCCAGCTCCCGGCTCCCAGCCCCAAGCTCCCAGCTCCAGATCCCATCTCCTATCTCCCAGCTCTCAGCTCCCAGCTTCCGGCTCCCAGCCCCCAGATCCCAGCTCCAGATCCCAGCTCCAGATCCCAGCTCCCAGCTCCAGATCCCAGCTCCCAGCTCACATCTCCCAGCTCCCCGCCCCTGCTCACAGCTCCCAGCTCCAGCTCCCAGCTCCCAGCTCACAGCTCCAGATCCCATCTCCCAGCTCCCAGCTCCAGCTTCCAGCTCCCAGCTCCAGCTCCCAGCTCCCAGCTACCAGCTCCCAGCTCCCATCTTCAGATCCCGTCTCCCATCTCCCAGCTCCCAGCTCCCATCTCCCAGCTCCAGCTCCCAGCTCCCATCTCCCATCTCCCAGCTCCCAACTCCAGCTCCCAGCTCCCAGCTTCCAACTCCCAGCTCCCACCTCCCAGCTCCCATCTCCTGCTCCCAGCTCCCAGCTCCCAGCTCCCAGCTCCCAACTCCAGCTCCCAGCTCCCAGCTCCAACTCCAATCTCCCATCTCCCTGCTCCATCTCCAGCTCCCAGCTCCCATCTCCAGCTCCTATCTCCCATCTCCCAGCTCCATCTCCCATCTCCCAGCTCCAGCTCCCAGCTCCCATCTCCAGCTCGCAGCTCCATCTCCAGCTCCCAGCCCTCAGCTCCAACTCTCAGCTCCATCTCCAGATCCCAGCTCCCAACTCCATCTCCCATCTCCCATCTCCCAACTCCCAGCTCCAGCTCCCAGCTCCCATCTCCCAGCTCCCAGCCCCCAGCCCCCAGCTCCCCCCTCCCATCTCCCAGATTCCAGCTCCCTGCTCCCATCTCCCAGCTCCCATCTCCCAGCTCCAGCTCCCGTCTCCCAGCTCCAGCTCCCGTCTCCCAGCTCCCAGCTCCATCTCCCAGCTCCCATCTCCCAGCTCCAGCTCCCAGCCCCCAGCTCCCCCCTCCCATCTCCCAGATTCCAGCTCTCTGCTCCCATCTCCCAGCCCCATCTCCCAGCTCCAGTTCCCGTCTCCCAGCTCCCATCTCCCAGCTCCCCCTCCCATCTCCCAGATCCCAGATCCCTGTTCCCATCTCCCAGCTCCCAGCCCCATCTCCCATCCCCCAGCTCCAGCTCCCAGCTCCCAGCTCCCCCCTCCCATCTCCCAGATCCCAGCTCCCTGCTCCAAGCTCCCAGCTCCCAGCTCCCTGCCCCCAGATCCCAGCTCCCAGATCTCAGATCCCATGTCCCGCTTCAGCTCCAGCTCCCAGCTCCCAGCTCCCATCTTCCAGCTCCAGCTCCCATCTCCCAACTCCCAGCTCCCATCTCCCAGCTCCCAGCTCCCGTCTCCCAGCTCCCAGCACCCCCCTCCCATCTCCCAGATCCCAGCTCCAGATCCCATCTCCCATCTCCCGTCTCCCATCTCCCTGCTCCATCTCCAACTCCCAGCTCCCATCTCCAGCTCCCAATTCTATCTCCCAGCTCCATCTCCCAGCTCCCATCTCCAGCTCCCAACTCCCAGCTCCCAGCTCCAGCTCCAGCTCCCAGGTCCAGATCCCAGATCCCATCTCCCAACTTCCAGCCCCATCTCCCAGCTCCCATCTCCCAGCTCCCAGCTCCAGATCCCATCTCCCAGCTCCCAGCTCTCAGCTCCCAGCTCCCAGCTCCAGATCCCAGCTCCAGCTCCCAGCTCCCAGATCCCAGCTCCCAGCTCCCATCTCCCAGCTCCCATCTCCCAGCTCCAGCTCTCAGCTCCCATCTCCTAGCTCCCAGCTCCCAGTTCCCAGCTCCAGATCCCAGCTTCCGGCTCCCAGCCCCCAGATCCCAGCTCCAGCTCCCAGCTCCCAGCTCACATCTCCCAGCTGCCCGCCCCTGATCCCAGCTCCCAGCTCCAGCTCCCAGCTCTCAGCTCCAGATCCCATCTCCAAGCTTCCAGCTCCAGCTTCCATCTCCCAGCTCCAGCTCCCAGCTCCCACCTACCAGCTCCCAGCTCCCATCTCCAGATCCCGTCTCCCATCTCCCAGCTCCCGTCTCCCAGCTTCCAGGTCCCAGCTCCAGCTCCAGCTCCACCTCCCAGTTCCCATTTCCCAGATCCCAGCTCCAGCTCCCATCTCCCATCTCCCTGCTCCATCTCCAGATCCCAGCTCCAATCTCCAGCTCCCAATTCTATCTCCCAGCTCCATCTCCCAGCTCCCAGCTCCAGATCCCAACTCCCAGCTCCCAGCTCCCAACTCCATCTCCCATCTCCCATCTCCCAGCTCCCAGCTCCCAGATCCCATCTCCCAGCTCCAGCTCCCAGCCCCCAGCTCCCATCTCCCAGCTCCCATCTCCCATCTCCGAGCTCCCCCCTCCCATCTCCCAGATCCCAGCTCCCTGCTCCCATCTCCCAGCTCCCAGCCCCATCTCCCAGCTCCCAGCCCCCAGCTCCCATCTCCCAGCTCCCATCTCCCATCTCCCAGCTCCCCCCTCCCATCTCCCAGATCCCAGCTCCCTGCTCCCATCTCCCAGCTCCCATCTCCCAGCTCCCCCCTCCCATCTCCCAGATCCCAGCTCCCTGCTCCCATCTCCCAGCTCCAGCTCCCATCTCCCAGCTCCCAGCCCCATTCACCAGCTCCAGCTCCCATCTCCCAGCTTCCAGCCCCATCTCCCAGCTCCCATCTCCCAGCTCCCATCTCCCATCTCCCAGCTCCCAGCTCCCCCCTCCCATTCCCAGATCCCAGCTCCAGCTCCCATCTCCCATCTCCCTGCTCCATCTCCAGATCCCAGCTCCAATCTCCAGCTCCCAATTCTATCTCCCAGCTCCATCTCCCAGCTCCCATCTCCAGATCCCAACTCCCAGCTCCCTTCTCCCAACTCCATCTCCCATCTCCCATCTCCCAACTCCCATCTCCCAGATCCCATCTCCCAGCTCCAGCTCCCAGCCCCCAGCTCCCATCTCCCAGCTCCCATCTCCCATCTCCGAGCTCCCCCCTCCCATCTCACAGATCCCAGCTCCCTGCTCCCATCTCCCAGCTCCCAGCCCCATCTCCCAGCTCCCATCCCCCAGCTCCCATCTCCCAGCTCCCATCTCCCATCTCCCAGCTCCCCCCTCCCATCTCCCAGATCCCAGCTCCCTGCTCCCATCTCCCAGCTCCCATCTCCCAGCTCCCCCCTCCCATCTCCCATCTCCCAGCTCCCCCCTCCCATCTCCCAGATCCCAGCTCCCTGCTCCCATCTCCCAGCTCCTAGCTCCCATCTCCCAGCTCCCAGCCCCATTCACCAGCTCCAGCTCCCATCTCCCAGCTTCCAGCCCCATCTCCCAGCTCCCATCTCCCAGCTCCCATCTCCCATCTCCCAGCTCCCCCCTCCCATTCCCAGATCCCAGCTCCCTGCCCCCAGATCCCAGCTCCCAGATCCCATCTCCCGCTCCCAGCTCCAGCTCCCAGCTCCCAGCTCCTATCTTCCAGCTCCATCTCCCATCTCCCATCTTCCAGCTCCCATCTCCCAGCTCCCATCTCCCAGCTCCAGCTCCCAGCCCCCAGCTCCCATTTCCCAGCTCCCATCTCCCATCTTCCAGCTCCCAGCTCCCCCCTCCCATCTCCCAGATCCCAGCTCCCTGCTCCCATCTTCCAGCTCCCAGCCCCATCTCCCAGCTCCCAGCTCCAGATCCCAGCCCCCAGCTCCCAGCTCCAGCTCCCAGCACCCATCTCCCAGCTCCCAGCTCCCTGCTCCCATCTCCCAGCTCCCAGCTCCAGATCCCATTTCCCAGCTCCCAGCTCCCAGCTCCAGTTCCCAGCTCCCATCTCCCATCTCCCAGCTCCCAGCTCCCAGCTCCAGCTCCCAGCTCCCAGCTCCAGATCCCAGCCCCCTGATCCCAGCTCCCAGCACCCAGCTCCCATCTCCCAGCTCCCAGGTCCCAGCTCCCAGCTCCAGATCCCATCTCCCAGCTCCCAGATCTCAACTCCCAGCTCCCAGCTCCAGATCCCAGCTCCCAGTTCCAATCTCCCATCTCCCAGCTCCCAGCTCCCAGCTCCCATCTGCTAGCTCCCAGCTCTCAGATCCCAGCTCCCGGCTCCCAGCCCCCAGCTCCCAGCTCCAGCTCCCAGCTCACAGCTCACAGCTCCTAGCTCCCAGTTCCCAGCTCCAGATCCCAGCTCCAGATCCCAGCTCCCAGCTCCAGATCCCAGCTCCAGCTCCCAGCTCCCAGCTCCCATCTCCCAGCTCCCAGCTCCCAGCTCCGAGCTCCAGATTCCAGCTCCTAGCTCCCAGTTCCAGATCCCAGCTCCAGCTCCCTGCTCCCAGATCCCAGTTCCCAGCTCCCAGCTCCAGCTCCCAGCTCCCTTCTCCCATCTACTAGCTCCCAGCTCCCAGTTCCGAGCTCCAGATCCCAGCTCCCAGCTCCAGATCCCTGCTCACAGCTCCCAGCTCCCAGATCCCAGATCCCAGCTCCCAGCTCCAGCTCCCAGCTCTTAGCTCCCATCTCCTAGCTCCCAGCTCCCAGTTCCCAGCTCCAGATCCCAGCTCCCAGATCCCAGCTCCCGGCTCCCAGCTCCCATCTCCCTTCTCCCATCTCCCAGCTCCAGCTCTCAGCTCCCATCTCCTAGCTCCCAGCTCCCAGTTCCCAGCTCCAGATCCCAGCTCCCAGCTCCAGATCCCAGCTCCCAGCTCCCAGCTCCATCTCCCAGCTCCCAGCTCCCAGCTCCAGATCCCATCTCCCAGCTCCCAGCACCAGCTCTCAGCTCCCATCTCCTAGCTCCCAGCTCCCAGTTCCCATCTCCAGATCCCAGCTCCCAGCTCCCAGATCCCAGATCCCAGCTCCCAGCTCCAGCGCCCAGCTCTCAGCTCCCATCTACTAGCTCCAGCTCCCGGTTCCCAGCTCCAGATCCCAGCTCCCAGATCCCAGCTCCCAGCTCCCAGCTCCCTTCTCCCATCTCCCAGCTCCCAGATCCCAGCTCCCAGCTCCCAGCTCCCTTCTCCCATCTCCCAGCTCCCAGTTCCCATCTCCAGATCCCAGCTCCCAGCTCCAGATTCCAGCTCCTAGCTCCCAGCTCCCAGCTCCCAGCTCCAGCTCCCAACTCTCAGCTCCCATTACCTAGCTCCCAGCTCCCAGTTCCCAGCTCCAGATCCCAGATCCAGATTCCAGCTCCTAGCTCCCAGTTCCAGATCCCAGCTCCAGCTCCCTGCTCCCAGATCCCAGTTCCCAGCTCCCAGCTCCAGCTCCCAGCTCCCAGCTCCCATCTACTAGCTCCCAGCTCCCAGTTCCGAGCTCCATCTCCCAGCTCTCAGCTCCAGATCCCTGCTCACAGCTCCCAGCTCCCAGATCCCAGATCCCAGCTCCCAGCTCCAGCTCCCAGCTCTTAGCTCCCATCTCCTAGTTCCCAGCTCCCAGTTCCCAGCTCCAGATCCCAGCTCCCAGATCCCAGCTCCCGGCTCCCAGCTCCCATCTCCATTCTCCCATCTCCCAGCTCCAGCTCTCAGCTCCCATCTCCTAGCTCCCAGCTCCCAGTTCCCAGCTCCAGATCCCAGCTCCCAGCTCCAGATCCCAGCTCCCAGCTCCCAGCTCCAGATCCCATCTCCCAGCTCCCAGCTCCCAGCTCCAGATCCCATCTCCCAGCTCCCAGCACCAGCTCTCAGCTCCCATCTCCTAGCTCCCAGCTCCCAGTTCCCAGCTCCAGATCCCAGCTCCCAGCTCCAGATTCCAGCTCCTAGCTCCCAGTTCCAGATCCCAGCTCCAGCTCCCTGCTCCCAGATCCCAGTTCCCAGCTCCCAGCTCCAGCTCCCAGCTCCCAGCTCCCATCTACTAGCTCCCAGCTCCCAGTTCCGAGCTCCAGATCCCAGCTCCCAGCTCCAGATCCCTGCTCACAGCTCCAGCTCCAGCTCCCAGCTCCCAGCTCCCAGCACCCAGCTCCCAGGTCCAGATCCCAGCTGCCATCTCCCAGCTTGCAGCCCCATCTCCCAGCTCCCAGCTCCCAGCTCCCAGCTCCAGCTCCCAGCTCTCAGCTCCCATTTCCTAGCTCCCAGCTCCCAGTTCCCATCTCCAGATCCCAGCTCCCAGCTCCCAGCTCCCAGATCCCAGCTCCCAGCTCCAGCTCCCAGCTCTCAGCTCCCATCTACTAGCTCCAGCTCCCGGTTCCCAGCTCCAGATCCCAGCTCCCAGATCCCAGCTCCCAGCTCCCAGCTCCCATCTCCCATCTCCCATCTCCCAGCTCCAGCTCCCAGCTCCCATCTCCTAGCTCCCAGCTCCCAGTTCCCAGCTCCAGATCCCAGCTCCCAGCTCCAGATCCCAGCTCCCAGCTCCCAGCTCCCAGCTCCCAGCTCCAGATCCCATCTCCCAGCTCCCAGCACCAGCTCTCAGCTCCCATCTCCTAGCTCCCAGCTCCCAGTTCCCAGCTCCAGATCCCAGCTCCCAGCTCCAGATTCCAGCTCCTAGCTCCCAGTTCCAGATCCCAGCTCCAGCTCCCTGCTCCCAGATCCCAGTTCCCAGCTCCCAGCTCCAGCTCCCAGCTCCCAGCTCCCATCTCCCAGCTCCCATCTCCCATCTCCGAGCTCCCCCCTCCCATCTCCCAGATCCCAGCTCCCTGCTCCCATCTCCCAGCTCCCATCTCCCAGCTCTCCCCTCCCATCTCCCATCTCCCAGCTCCCCCCTCCCATCTCCCAGATCCCAGCTCCCTGCTCCCATCTCCCAGCTCCAGCTCCCATCTCCCAGCTCCCAGCCCCATTCACCAGCTCCAGCTCCCATCTCCCAGCTTCCAGCCCCATCTCCCAGCTCCCATCTCCCAGCTCCCATCTCCCATCTCCCAGCTCCCCCCTCCCATTCCCAGATCCCAGCTCCCTGCCCCCAGATCCCAGCTCCCAGATCCCATCTCCCGCTCCCAGCTCCAGCTCCCAGCTCCCAGCTCCTATCTTCCAGCTCCATCTCCCATCTCCCATCTTCCAGCTCCCATCTCCCAGCTCCCATCTCCCAGCTCCAGCTCCCAGCCCCCAGCTCCCATTTCCCAGCTCCCATCTCCCATCTCCCAGATCCCAGCTCCCTGCTCCCATCTTCCAGCTCCCAGCTCCCAGCCCCATCTCCCAGCTCCCAGCTCCAGATCCCAGCCCCCAGCTCCCAGCTCCAGCTCCCAGCACCCATCTCCCAGCTCCCTGCTCCCATCTCCCAGCTCCCAGCTCCAGATCCCATTTCCCAGCTCCCAGCTCCCAGCTCCAGTTCCCAGCTCCCATCTCCCATCTCCCAGCTCCCAGCTCCCAGCTCCAGCTCCCAGCTCCCAGCTCCAGATCCCAGCCCCCTGATCCCAGCTCCCAGCACCCAGCTCCCATCTCCCAGCTCCCAGGTCCCAGCTCCCAGCTCCAGATACCATCTCCCAGCTCCCAGATCTCAACTCCCAGCTCCAGATCCCAGCTCCCAGTTCCAATCTCCCATCTCCCAGCTCCCAGCTCCAGCTCCCATCTGCTAGCTCCCAGCTCTCAGATCCCAGCTCCCGGCTCCCAGCCCCCAGATCCCAGCCATAGATCCCAGCTCCCAGCTCCAGCTCCCAGCTCACAGCTCACAGCTCCTAGCTCCCAGTTCCCAGCTCCAGATCCCAGCTCCCAGCTCCAGATCCCAGCTCCCAGCTCCAGATCCCAGCTCCAGCTCCCAGCTCCCAGCTCCCATCTCCCAGCTCCCAGATCCCAGCTCCTAGCTCCAGATTCCAGCTCCTAGCTCCCAGTTCCAGATCCCAGCTCCAGCTCCCTGCTCCCAGATCCCAGTTCCCAGCTCCCAGCTCCAGCTCCCAGCTCCCAGCTCCCATCTACTAGCTCCCAGCTCCCAGTTCCGAGCTCCAGATCCCAGCTCCCAGCTCCAGGTCCCTGCTCACAGCTCCCAGCTCCCAGATCCCAGATCCCAGCTCCCAGCTCCAGCTCCCAGCTCTTAGCTCCCATCTCCTAGCTCCCAGCTCCCAGTTCCCAGCTCCAGATCCCATCTCCCAGATCCCATCTCCCGGCTCCCAGCTCCCATCTCCCTTCTCCCATCTCCCAGCTCCAGCTCTCAGCTCCCATCTCCTAGCTCCCAGCTCCCAGTTCCCAGCTCCAGATCCCAGCTCCCAGCTCCAGATCCCAGCTCCCAGCTCCCAGCTCCAGCTCCCAGCTCTCAGCTCCCATCTCCTAGCTCCCAGCTCCCAGTTCCCAGCTCCAGATCCCATCTCCCAGCTCCCAGCTCCCAGCTCCAGATCCCATCTCCCAGCTCCCAGCTCTCAGCTCCAGTTCCCAGCACCCAGCTCCAGATCCCATCTCCCAGCTCCCAGCTCCAGCGCCCATCTCCCAGGTCCAGATCCCAGCTCCCAGCTCCAGCTCCCAGCTCCCAGCTCCCAGCTCCCATCTCCCTTCTCCCATCTCCTAGCTCCAGCTCCCAGCTCCCAGGTCCAGATCCCAGCTCCCAGCTCCAGCTCCAGCTCCCAGCTCCCAGCTCCCAGCACCCAGCTCCCAGGTCCAGATCCCAGCTGCCATCTCCCAGCTTGCAGCCCCATCTCCCAGCTCCCAGCTCCCAGCTCCCAGCTCCAGCTCCCAGCTCTCAGCTCCCATTTCCTAGCTCCCAGCTCCCAGTTCCCATCTCCAGATCCCAGCTCCCAGCTCCCAGCTCCCAGATCCCAGCTCCCAGCTCCAGCTCCCAGCTCTCAGCTCCCATCTACTAGCTCCAGCTCCCGGTTCCCAGCTCCAGATCCCAGCTCCCAGATCCCAGCTCCCAGCTCCCAGCTCCCAGCTCCCATCTCCCAGCTCCAGATCCCAGCTCCAGCTCCCAGCTCCCAGCTCCCAGTTCCCATCTCCAGATCCCAGCTCCCAGCTCCAGATTCCAGCTCCTAGCTCCCAGCTCCCAGCTCCCAGCTCCAGCTCCCAACTCTCAGCTCCCATTTCCTAGCTCCCAGCTCCCAGTTCCCAGCTCCAGATCCCAGCTCCAGATTCCAGCTCCTAGCTCCCAGTTCCAGATCCCAGCTCCAGATCCCTGCTCCCAGATCCCAGTTCCCAGCTCCCAGCTCCAGCTCCCAGCTCCCAGCTCCCATCTACTAGCTCCCAGCTCCCAGTTCCGAGCTCCAGATCCCAGCTCCCAGCTCCAGATCCCTGCTCACAGCTCCCAGCTCCCAGATCCCAGATCCCAGCTCCCAGCTCCAGCTCCCAGCTCTTAGCTCCCATCTCCTAGCTCCCAGCTCCCAGTTCCCAGCTCCAGATCCCAGCTCCCAGCTCCCAGCTCCCGGCTCCCAGCTCCCATCTCCCTTCTCCCATCTCCCAGCTCCAGCTCTCAGCTCCCATCTCCTAGCTCCCAGCTCCCAGTTCCCAGCTCCAGATCCCAGCTCCCAGCTCCAGATCCCAGCTCCCAGCTCCCAGCTCCAGATCCCATCTCCCAGCTCCAGCTCTCAGCTCCCATCTCCTAGCTCCCAGCTCCCAGTTCCCAGCTCCAGATCCCAGCTCCCAGCTCCAGATCCCATCTCCCAGCTCCCAGCTCCAGATCCCATCTCCCAGCTCCCAGCACCAGCTCTCAGCTCCCATCTCCTAGCTCCCAGCTCCCAGTTCCCAGCTCCAGCTCCCAGCTCCCAGCACCCAGCTCCCAGGTCCAGATCTCAGCTGCCATCTCCCAGCTTGCAGCCCCATCTCCCAGCTCCCAGCTCCCAGCTCCCAGCTCCAGCTCCCAGCTCTCAGCTCCCATTTCCTAGCTCCCAGCTCCCAGTTCCCATCTCCAGATCCCAGCTCCCAGCTCCCAGCTCCCAGATCCCAGCTCCCAGCTCCAGCTCCCAGCTCTCAGCTCCCATCTACTAGCTCCAGCTCCCGGTTCCCAGCTCCAGATCCCAGCTGCCAGATCCCAGCTCCCAGCTCCCATCTCCCTTCTCCCATCTCCCAGCTCCAGCTCCCAGCTCCCATCTACTAGCTCCAGCTCCCGGTTCCCAGCTCCAGATCCCAGCTCCCAGATCCCAGATACCAGCTCCCAGCTCCCAGCTCCCTTCTCCCATCTCCCAGCTCCAGTTCCCATCTCCAGATCCCAGCTCCCAGCTCCAGATTCCAGCTCCTAGCTCCCAGCTCCAGATCCCAGCTCCAGCTCCCAGCTCCCAGATCCCAGCTCCCAGCTCCCAGCTCCCAGCTCCAGCTCCCAGCTCTCAGCTCCCATCTACTAGCTCCAGCTCCCGGTTCCCAGCTCCAGATCCCAGCTCCCAGATCCCAGATTCCAGCTCCCTTCTCCCATCTCCCAGCTCCAGCTCCCAGCTCCCAGATCCCAGCTCCCAGCTCTCAGCTTCCATCTCCTAGCTCCCAGTTCCCAGCTCCAGATCCCAGCTCCCAGCTCTCAGCTCCCGATCCCAGCTCCAGCTCCCAGCTCCCAGATCCCAGCTCCCAGCTCCCATCTCCCTTCGCCCATCTCCCAGCTCCCCAGCTCTCAGTTCCCATCTCCTAGCTCCCAGCTCCCAGTTCCCAGCTCCAAATCCCAGCTCCCAGCTCCAGATCCCAGCTCCCAGCTCCCAGCTCCAGCTCCCAGCTCTCAGCCCCCATCTCCTAGCTCCCAGCTCCCAGTTCCCAGCTCCAGATCCCAGCTCCCAGCTCCAGATCCCAGCTCCCAGCTCCCAGCTCCAGATCCCATCTCCCAGCTCCCAGCTCCCAGCTCCAGATCCCATCTCCCAGCTCCCAGCTCCAGCTCCCAGCACCCAGCTCCAGCTCCCAGCTCCCAGCTCCCAGCTCCAGCTCCCATCTCCCAGGTCCAGATCCCAGCTCCCAGCTCCAGCTCCAGCTCCCAGCTCCCAGCTCCCAGCTTCCATCTCCCATCTCCCTTCTCCCATCTCCCAGCTCCAGCTCCCAGCTCCCATCTCCCAGCTCCAGATCCCATCTCCCAGGTCCAGATCCCAGCTCCCAGCTCCAGCTCCCAGTTCCCAGCCCCCAGCACCCAGCTCCCAGCTCCCAGGTCCAGATCCCAGCTGCCATCTCCCAGCTTCCAGCCCCATCTCCCAGCTCCCATCTCCAGGCTCCCAGCTCCCAGATCCCAGCTCCAGATCCCATCTCCCAGCTCCCAGCTCCCAGCTCCAGCTCCAGCTCCCAGCTCCCATCTCCCTTCTCCCATCTCCCAGCTCCAGCTCCCAGCTCCCATCTCCCAGCTCCAGATCCCATCTCCCAGGCCCAGATCCCAGCTCCCAGCTCCAGCTCCAGCTCCCAGTTCCCAGCTCCCAGCACCCAGCTCCCAGGTCCAGATCCCAGCTGCCATCTCCCAGCTTCCAGCCCCATCTCCCAGCTCCCATCTCCCAGCTCCCAGCTCCCAGCTCCCAGCTCCAGATCCCATCTCCCAGCTCCCAGCTCTCAGCTCCCAGCCCCCAGCTCCAGATCCCATCTCCTAGCTCCCAGCTCTCAGCTCCCAGCTCCTGGCTCCCAGCCCCCAGCTCCCAGCTCCAGATCCCAGCTCCCAGCTCCAGATCCCAGCTCCCAGCTCCCAGCTCACATCTCCCAGCTCCCCGCCCCTGCTCCCAGCTCCCAGCTCCAGCTCCCAGCTCCCAGCTCCCAGCTCCAGATCCCATCTCCCAGCTCACATCTCCCAGCTCCCTGCTCTCATCTCCCAGCTCCCAGCCCCATCTCCCAGCTCCAGCTCCCGTCTCCCAGCTCCCATCTCCCATCTCCCAGCTCCCAGCTCCCCCCTCCCATCTCCCAGATCCTAGCTCCCTGCTCCCATCTCCAGCACGGTGGCACAGTGGTTAGCACTGCTGCCTCACAGCGCCTGTAGACCCGGGTTCAATTCCCGCCTCAGGCGACTGACTGTGTGGAGTTTGCACGTTCTCCCCGTGTCTGCGTGGGTTTCCTCCGGGTGCTCCGGTTTCCTCCCACAGTCACAAAGATGTGCGGGTCAGGTGAATTGGCCATGCTAAATTGCCCGTAGTGTTAGGTAAGGGGTAAATGTAGGGGTATGGGTGGGTTGCGCTTCGGCGGGTCGGTGTGGACTTGTTGGGCCGAAGGGCCTGTTTCCACACTGTAAGTAATCTAGCTCCCAGCTCTCGGCTCCCAGCCCCCAGATCCCAGCTCCAGATCCCAGCTCCAGATCCCAGCTCCCAGCTCACATCTCCCAGCTCCCAGCTCCCATCTCCCAGCTCCCCGCCCCAGCTCCCAGCTCCAGATCCCATCTCCCAGCTCCCAGCTCCCAGCTCCCAGCTCCCCGCCCCAGCTCCCAGCTCCAGATCCCATCTCCCATCTCCCAGCTCCCAGCTCCCATCTCCAGCTCCCATCTCCCATCTCCCATCTCCTGCTCCCAGCTCCCATCTCCCAGCTCCCAGCTCCCATCTCCAGCTCCCATCTCCCATCTCCCAGCTCCATCTCCCATGTCCCAGCTCCAGCTCCCAGCTCCCATCTCCAGCTCGCAGCTCCATCTCCAGCTCCCAGCCCTCAGCTCCAACTCTCAGCTCCATCTCCAGATCCCAGCTCCCAACTCCATCTCCCATCTCCCATCTCCCAGCTCCCAGCTCCAGCTCCCAGCTCCCATCTCCCAGCTCCAGCTCCCAGCCCCCAGCTCCCCCCTCCCATCTCCCAGATTCCAGCTCCCTGCTCCCATCTCCCAGCTCCCAGCCCCATCTCCCAGCTCCAGCTCCCGTCTCCCAGCTCCCATCTCCCATCTCCCAGCTCCCAGCTCCCCCCTCCCATCTCCCAGATCCCAGCTCCCTGCTCCCATCTCCAGCTCCCAGCTCCCAACTCCATCTCCCATCTCCCATACCCCATCTCCCAGCTCCATCTCCCAGCTCCCATCTCCCAGCTCCAGCTCCCAGCCCCCAGCTCCCCCCTCCCATCTCCCAGATTCCAGCTCTCTGCTCCCATCTCCCAGCCCCATCTCCCAGCTCCAGTTCCCGTCTCCCAGCTCCCATCTCCCAGCTCCCCCCTCCCATCTCCCAGATCCCAGATCCCTGTTCCCATCTCCCAGCTCCCAGCCCCATCTCCCATCCCCCAGCTCCAGCTCCCAGCTCCCAGCTCCCCCCTCCCATCTCCCAGATCCCAGCTCCCTGCTCCCAGCTCCCAGCTCCCAGCTCCCTGCCCCCAGATCCCAGCTCCCAGATCTCAGATCCCATGTCCCGCTCCCAGCTCCAGCTCCCAGCTCCCAGCTCCCATCTTCCAGCTCCAGCTCCCATCTCCCAACTCCCAGCTCCCATCTCCCAGCTCCCAGCTCCCGTCTCCCAGCTCCCAGCACCCCCCTCCCATCTCCCAGATCCCAGCTCCAGATCCCATCTCCCATCTCCCGTCTCCCATCTCCCTGCTCCATCTCCAACTCCCAGCTCCCATCTCCAGCTCCCAATTCTATCTCCCAGCTCCATCTCCCAGCTCCCATCTCCAGCTCCCAACTCCCAGCTCCCAGCTCCAGCTCCAGCTCCCAGGTCCAGATCCCAGATCCCATCTCCCAACTTCCAGCCCCATCTCCCAGCTCCCATCTCCCAGCTCCCAGCTCCAGATCCCATCTCCCAGCTCCCAGCTCTCAGCTCCCAGCTCCCAGCTCCAGATCCCAGCTCCCAGCTCCAATCTCCCATCTCCCAGCTCCATCTCCCATGTCCCAGCTCCAGCTCCCATGTCCCAGCTCCCATCTCCAGCTCGCAGCTCCATCTCCAGCTCCCAGCTAAGAGCTCCCACCTTTTAGCTTCCAGCTCCAGATCCCAGCTCCCAGCTCCCAGCTCCAGCTCCCAACTCTCAGCTCCCATTTCCTAGCTCCCAGCTCCCAGTTCCCAGCTCCAGATCCCAGCTCCCAGCTCCAGATTCCAGCTCCTAGCTCCCAGTTCCAGATCCCAGCTCCAGCTCCCTGCTCCCAGATCTCAGTTCCCAGCTCCCAGCTCCAGCTCCCAGCTCCCAGCTCCCATCTACTAGCTCCCAGCTCCCAGTTCCGAGCTCCAGATCCCAGCACCCAGCTCCAGATCCCTGCTCACAGCTCCCAGCTCCCAGATCCCAGATCCCAGCTCCCAGCTCCAGCTCCCAGCTCCTAGCTCCCAGCTCCCAGTTCCCAGCTCCAGATCCCAGCTCCCAGATCCCAGCTCCCAGCTCCCAGCTCCCATCTCCCTTCTCCCATCTCCCAGCTCCAGCTCTCAGCTCCCATCTCCTAGCTCCCAGCTCCCAGTTCCCAGCTCCAGATCCCAGCTCCCAGCTCCAGATCCCAGCTCCCAGCTCCCAGCTCCAGCTCCAGCTCCCAGCTCTCAGCTCCCATCTCCTAGCTCCCAGCTCCCAGTTCCCAGCTCCAGATCCCAGCTCCCAGCTCCAGATCCCAGCTCACAGCTCCCATCTCCTAGCTCCCAGCTCCCAGTTCCCAGCTCCAGATCCCAGCTCCCAGCTCCAGATCCCAGCTCCAGCTCCCAGCTCCCAGCTCCCATCTCCTAGCTCCCAGCTCCCAGCTCCAGCTCCAGCTCCCAGCTCCAGATCTCATCTCCCAGTTCCCAGCACCCAGCTCCAGCTCCCAGCTCCCAGCTCCCAGCTCCAGCTCCCATCTCCCATGTCCAGATCCCAGCTCCCAGCTCCAGCTCCAGCTCCCAGCTCCCAGCTCCCAGCACCCAGCTCCCATGTCCAGATCCCAGCTCCCACCTCCCAGCTTCCAGCCCCATCTCCCAGCTCCCATCTCCCAGCTCCCAGCTCCAATCTCCCAGCTCCCAGCTCCAGCTCCCATCTCCTAGCTCCCAGCTCTCAGCTCCCAGCTCTCAGCCCCCATCTCCTAGCTCCCAGCTCCCAGTTCCCAGCTCCAGATCCCAGCTCCCAGCTCCCAGCTCCAGATCCCATCTCCCAGCTCCCAGCACCAGCTCCCAGCACCCAGCTCCAGCTCCCAGCTCCCAGCTCCCAGCTCCAGCTCCCATCTCCCAGGTCCAGATCCCAGCTCCCAGCTCCAGCTCCAGCTCCCAGCTCCCAGCTTCCAGCTCCCATCTCCCTTCTCCCATCTCCCAGCTCCAGCTCCCAGCTCCCATCTCCCAGCTCCAGATCCCATCTCCCAGGTCCAGATCCCAGCTCCCAGCTCCAGCTCCCAGTTCCCAGCTCCCAGCACCCAGCTCCCGGTCCAGATCCCAGCTGCCATCTCCCAGCTTCCAGCCCCATCTCCCAGCTCCCATCTCCCAGCTACCAGCTCCCAGCTCCCAGATCCCAGCTCCAGATCCCATCTCCCAGCTCCCAGCTCCCAGCTCCAGCTCCAGCTCCCAGCTCCCATCTCCCTTCTCCCATCTCCCAGCTCCAGCTCCCAGCTCCCATCTCCCAGCTCCAGATCCCATCTCCCAGGCCCAGATCCCAGCTCCCAGCTCCAGCTCCAGCTCCCAGTTCCCAGCTCCCAGCACCCAGCTCCCAGGTCCAGATCCCAGCTGCCATCTCCCAGCTCCCAGCCCCATCTCCCAGCTCCCATCTCCCAGCTCCCAGCTCCCAGCTCCAGATCCCATCTCCTAGCTCCCAGCTCTCAGCTCCCAGCTTCCGGCTCCCAGCCCCCAGATCCCAACTCCAGATCCCAGCTCCAGATCCCAGCTCCCAGCTCCAGATCCCAGCTCCCAGCTCACATCTCCCAGCTCCCCGCCCCAGCTCCCAGCTCCAGATCCCATCTCCCAGCTCCCAGCTCCCAGCTCCCAGCTCCCAACTCCCAGCTCCCACCGCCCAGCTCCCATCTCCTGCTCCCAGCTCCCATCTCCCAGCTCCCAGCTCCCAACTCCAGCTCCCAGCTCCCAGCTCCAACATCCAATCTCCTATCTCCCTGCTACATCTCCAGCTCCATCTCCCAGCTCCCATCTCCCATCTCCCAGCTCCATCTCCCATCTCCCAGCTCCAGCTCCCAGCTCCCATCTCCAGCTCGCAGCTCCATCTCCAGCTCCCAGCCCTCAGCTCCAACTCTCAGCTCCATCTCCAGATCCCAGCTCCCAACTCCATCTCCCATCTCCCATCTCCCAGCTCCCAGCTCCATCTCCCAGCTCCCATCTCCCAGCTCCAGCTCCCAGCCCCCAGCTCCCCCCTCCCATCTCCCAGATTCCAGCTCCCTGCTCCCATCTCCCAGCCCCATCTCCCAGCTCCCAGCCCCATCTCCCAGCTCCAGCTCCCGTCTCCCAGCTCCCAGCTCCCATCTCCCAGCTCCCAGCTCCCCCCTCCCATCTCCCAGATCCCAGCTCCCTGCTCCCATCTCCAGCTCCCAGCTCCCAACTCCATCTCCCATCTCCCATACCCCATCTCCCAGCTCCATCTCCCAGCTCCCATCTCCCAGCTCCAGCTCCCAGCCCCCAGCTCCCCCCTCCCATCTCCCAGATTCCAGCTCTCTGCTCCCATCTCCCAGCCCCATCTCCCAGCTCCAGTTCCCGTCTCCCAGCTCCCATCTCCCAGCTCCCCCCTCCCATCTCCCAGATCCCAGATCCCTGTTCCCATCTCCCAGCTCCCAGCCCCATCTCCCATCCCCCAGCTCCAGCTCCCAGCTCCCAGCTCCCCCCTCCCATCTCCCAGATCCCATCTCCCTGCTCCCAGCTCCCAGCTCCCAGCTCCCTGCCCCCAGATCCCAGCTCCCAGATCTCAGATCCCATGTCCCGCTCCCAGCTCCAGCTCCCAGCTCCCAGCTCCCATCTTCCAGCTCCAGCTCCCATCTCCCAACTCCCAGCTCCCATCTCCCAGCTCCCAGCTCCCGTCTCCCAGCTCCCAGCACCCCCCTCCCATCTCCCAGATCCCAGCTCCAGATCCCATCTCCCATCTCCCGTCTCCCATCTCCCTGCTCCATCTCCAACTCCCAGCTCCCATCTCCAGCTCCCAATTCTATCTCCCAGCTCCATCTCCCAGCTCCCATCTCCAGCTCCCAACTCCCAGCTCCCAGCTCCAGCTCCAGCTCCCAGGTCCAGATCCCAGATCCCATCTCCCAACTTCCAGCCCCATCTCCCAGCTCCCATCTCCCAGCTCCCAGCTCCAGATCCCATCTCCCAGCTCCCAGCTCTCAGCTCCCAGCTCCCAGCTCCAGATCCCAGCTCCCAGCTCCAATCTCCCATCTCCCAGCTCCATCTCCCATGTCCCAGCTCCAGCTCCCATGTCCCAGCTCCCATCTCCAGCTCGCAGCTCCATCTCCAGCTCCCAGCTAAGAGCTCCCACCTTTTAGCTTCCAGCTCCAGATCCCAGCTCCCAGCTCCCAGCTCCAGCTCCCAACTCTCAGCTCCCATTTCCTAGCTCCCAGCTCCCAGTTCCCAGCTCCAGATCCCAGCTCCCAGCTCCAGATTCCAGCTCCTAGCTCCCAGTTCCAGATCCCAGCTCCAGCTCCCTGCTCCCAGATCTCAGTTCCCAGCTCCCAGCTCCAGCTCCCAGCTCCCAGCTCCCATCTACTAGCTCCCAGCTCCCAGTTCCGAGCTCCAGATCCCAGCACCCAGCTCCAGATCCCTGCTCACATCTCCCAGCTCCCAGATCCCAGATCCCAGCTCCCAGCTCCAGCTCCCAGCTCTTAGCTCCCATCTCCTAGCTCCCAGCTCCCAGTTCCCAGCTCCAGATCCCAGCTCCCAGATCCCAGCTCCCAGCTCCCAGCTCCCATCTCCCTTCTCCCATCTCCCAGCTCCAGCTCTCAGCTCCCATCTCCTAGCTCCCAGCTCCCAGTTCCCAGCTCCAGATCCCAGCTCCCAGCTCCAGATCCCAGCTCCCAGCTCCCAGCTCCAGCTCCAGCTCCCAGCTCTCAGCTCCCATCTCCTAGCTCCCAGCTCCCAGTTCCCAGCTCCAGATCCCAGCTCCCAGCTCCAGATTCCAGCTCCCAGCTCCAGATCCCATCTCCCAGCTCCCAGCTCCCAGCTCCAGATCCCAGCTCCCAGCTCCCAGCTCTCAGCTCCAGTTCCCAGCACCCAGCTCCAGATCCCATCTCCCAGCTCCCAGCTCCAGCGCCCATCTCCCAGGTCCAGATCCCAGCTCCCAGCTCCAGCTCCCAGCTCCCAGCTCCCAGCTCCCAGCTCCCATCTCCCTTCTCCCATCTCCTAGCTCCAGCTCCCAGCTCCCAGGTCCAGATCCCAGCTCCCAGCTCCAGCTCCAGCTCCCAGCTCCCAGCTCCCAGCACCCAGCTCCCAGGTCCAGATCCCAGCTGCCATCTCCCAGCTTGCAGCCCCATCTCCCAGCTCCCAGCTCTCAGCTCCCAGCTCCAGATCCCATCTCCTAGCTCCCGGCTCTCAGCTCCCAGCTCCCAGCCCCCAGCTCTAGATCCCATCTCCTAGCTCCCAGCTCTCAGCTCCCAGCTTCCGGCTCCCAGCCCCCAGATCCCAGCTCACATCTCCCAGCTGCCCGCCCCTGCTCCCAGCTCCCAGCTCCAGCTCCCAGCTCCCAGCTCTCAGCTCCAGATCCCATCTCCCAGCTCCCAGCTCCAGCTTCCAGCTCCCAGCTCCAGCTCCCAGCTCCCACCTACCAGCTCCCAGCTCCCAGCTCCCATCTCCAGATCCCGTCTCCCATCTCCCAGCTCCCGTCTCCCAGCTCCCAGGTCCCAGCTCCAGCTCCAGCTCCACCTCTCAGTTCCCAGCTCCCAGATCCCAGCTCCAGATCCCATCTCCCAGCTCCCAGCTCCCAGCCCCCAGCTCCCAGCTCCAGATCCCATCTCCTAGCTCCCAGCTCTCAGCTCCCAGCTTCCGGCTCCCAGCCCCCAGATCCCAGCTCCAGATCCCAGCTCCAGATCCCAGCTCCCAGCTCCAGATCCCAGCTCCCAGCTCATATCTCCCAGCTCCCCGCCCCTGCTCCCAGCTCCCAGCTCCAGCTTCCAGCTCCCAGCTCCCAGCTCCCAGCTCCAGCTTCCAGCTCCCAGCTCCAGCTCCCAGCTCCCAGCTCCAGCTCCCATCTCCCATCTCCCAGCTCCCAGCTCCAGCTTCCAGCTCCCAGCTCCAGCTCCCAGCTCCCAACTCCAGCTCCCAGCTCCCAACTCCCAGCTCCCACCACCCAGCTCCCATCTCCTGCTCCCAGCTCCCAGCTCCCAGCTCCCAGCTCCCAGGTCCCAGCTCCCAACTCCAGCTCCCAGCTCCCAGCTCCAACATCCAATCTCCCATCTCCCTGCTCCATCTCCAGCTCCCAGCTCCCATCTCCAGCTCCCATCTCCCATCTCCCAGCTCCATCTCCCATGTCCCAGCTCCAGCTCCCAGCTCCCATCTCCAGCTCGCAGCTCCATCTCCAGCTCCCAGCCCTCAGCTCCAACTCTCAGCTCCATCTCCAGATCCCAGCTCCCAACTCCATCTCCCATCTCCCAGATTCCAGCTCCCTGCTCTCATCTCCCAGCTCCCAGCCCCATCTCCCAGCTCCAGCTCCCGTCTCCCAGCTCCCATCTCCCATCTCCCAGCTCCCCCCTCCCATCTCCCAGATCCCAGCTCCCTGCTCCCATCTCCAGCTCCCAGCTCCCAACTCCATCTCCCATCTCCCATCCCCCATCTCCCAGCTCCATCTCCCAGCTCCCATCTCCCAGCTCCAGCTCCCAGCCCCCAGCTCCCCCCTCCCATCTCCCAGATTCCAGCTCCCTGCTCCCATCTCCCAGCCCCATCTCCCAGCTCCAGCTCCCGTCTCCCAGCTCCCATCTCCCAGCTCCCAGCTCCCCCCTCCCATCTCCCAGATCCCAGCTCCCTGCTCCTATCTCCCAGCTCCCAACCCCATCTCCCATCCCCCAGCTCCAGCTCCCATCTCCCAGCTTCCAGCTCCCATCTCCCATCTCCCATCTCCCAGCTCCCATCTCCCAGCTCCCAGCTCCCCCTCCCATCTCCCAGATCCCAGCTCCCTGCTCCCAGCTCCCAGCTCCCATCTTCCAGCTCCAGCTCCCATCTCCCAACTCCCAGCTCCCATCTCCCAGCTCCCAGCTGCCATCTCCCAGCTCCCGTCTCCCAGCTTCCAGCACCCCCCTCCCATCTCCCAGATCCCAGCTCCAGATCCCATCTCCCATCTCCCATCTCCCTGCTCCATCTCCAGCTCCCATCTCCCATCTCCCATCTCCCTGCTCCATCTCCAGCTCCCAGCTCCCATCTCCAGCTCCCAATTCTATCTCCCAGCTCCATCTCCCAGCTCCCATCTCCAGCTCCCAACTCCCAGCTCCCAGCTCCAGCTCCAGCTCCAGCTCCCAGCTCCCAGCTCCCAGCACCCAGCTCCCAGGTCCAGATTCCAGATCCCATCTCCCAACTTCCAGCCCCATCTCCCAGCTCCCATCTCCCAGCTCCCAGCTCCAGATCCCATCTCCCAGCTCCCAGCTCTCAGCTCCCAGCTCCCAGCTCCCAGCTCCAGATCCCAGCTCCCAGCTCCAATCTCCCATCTCCCAGCTCCATCTCCCATGTCCCAGCTCCAGCTCCCAGCTCCCATCTCCAGCTCGCAGCTCCATCTCCAGCTCCCAGCTAAGAGCTCCCACCTCTTAGCTTCCAGCTCCAGATCCCAGCTCCCAGCTCCAGCTCCCAACTCTCAGCTCCCATTTCCTAGCTCCCAGCTCCCAGTTCCCAGCTCCAGATCCCAGCTCCCAGCTCCAGATTCCAGCTCCTAGCTCCCAGCTCTCAGCTCCCAGCTCCCAGCTCCCAGCTCCAGATCCCAGCTCCCAGCTCCAATCTCCCATCTCCCAGCTCCATCTCCCATGTCCCAGCTCCAGCTCCCAGCTCCCATCTCCAGCTCGCAGCTCCATCTCCAGCTCCCAGCTAAGAGCTCCCACCTCTTAGCTTCCAGCTCCAGATCCCAGCTCCCAGCTCCAGCTCCCAACTCTCAGCTCCCATTTCCTAGCTCCCAGCTCCCAGTTCCCAGCTCCAGATCCCAGCTCCCAGCTCCAGATTCCAGCTCCTAGCTCCCAGTTCCAGATCCCAGCTCCAGCTCCCTGCTCCCAGATCCCAGTTCCCAGCTCCCAGCTCCAGCTCCCAGCTCCCATCTCCCAGTTCCGAGCTCCAGATCCCAGCTCCCAGCTCCAGATCCCTGCTCACAGCTCCCAGCTCCCAGATCCCAGCTCCCAGCTCCAGCTCCCAGCTCTTAGATCCCATCTCCTAGCTCCCAGCTCCCAGTTCCCAGCTCCAGATCCCAGCTCCCAGCTCCCAGCTCCAGATCCCAGCTCCAGCTCCCAGCTCCCAGATCCCAGCTCCCATCTCCCTTCTCCCATCTCCCAGCTCCAGCTCTCAGCTCCCATCTCCTAGCTCTCAGCTCCCAGTTCCCAGCTCCAGGTCCCAGCTCCCAGCTCCAGATCCCAGCTCCCAGCTCCCAGCTCCAGCTCCAGCTCCCAGCTCTCAGCTCCCATCTCCTAGCTCCCAGCTCCCAGTTCCCAGCTCCAGATCCCATCTCCCAGCTCCAGATCCCAGCTCCCAGCTCCAGATCCCAGCTCCCAGCTCCCAGCTCCAGATCCCATCTCCCAGCTCCCAGCTCTCAGCTCCAGTTCCCAGCACCCAGCTCCAGATCCCATCTCCCAGCTCCCAGCTCCCAGCTCCAGCGCCCATCTCCCAGGTCCAGATCCCAGCTCCCAGCTCCCAGCTCCCAGCTCCCAACTCCCAGCTCCCAGCTCCCAGCACCCAGCTCCCAGGTCCAGATCCCAGCTGCCATCTCCCAGCTTGCAGCCCCATCTCCCAGCTCCCAGCTCTCAGCTCCCAGCTCCAGATCCCATCTCCTAGCTCCCGGCTCTCAGCTCCCAGCTCCCAGCTCCCAGCCCCCAGCTCCAGATCCCATCCCCTAGCTCCCAGCTCTCAGCTCCCAGCTTCCGGCTCCCAGCCCCCAGATCCCAGCTCCAGCTCCCAGCTCCCAGCTCACATCTCCCAGCTGCCCGCCCCTGATCCCAGCTCCCAGCTCCAGCTCCCAGCTCTCAGCTCCAGATCCCATCTCAAAGCTCCCAGCTCCAGCTTCCATCTCCCAGCTCCAGCTCCCAGCTCCCACCTACCAGCTCCCAGCTCCCATCTCCAGATCCCGTCTCCCATCTCCCAGCTCCCGTCTCCCAGCTTCCAGGTCCCAGCTCCAGCTCCAGCTCCACCTCCCAGTTCCCATCTCCCAGATCCCAGCTCCAGCTCCCATCTCCCATCTCCCTGCTCCATCTCCAGATCCCAGCTCCAATCTCCAGCTCCCAATTCTATCTCCCAGCTCCATCTCCCAGCTCCCATCTCCAGATCCCAACTCCCAGCTCCCAGCTCCCAACTCCATCTCCCATCTCCCATCTCCCAGCTCCCAGCTCCCAGATCCCATCTCCCAGCTCCAGCTCCCAGCCCCCAGCTCCCATCTCCCAGCTCCCATCTCCCATCTCCGAGCTCCCCCCTCCCATCTCCCAGATCCCAGCTCCCTGCTCCCATCTCCCAGCTCCCAGCCCCATCTCCCAGCTCCCAGCCCCCAGCTCCCATCTCCCAGCTCCCATCTCCCATCTCCCAGCTCCCCCCTCCCATCTCCCAGATCCCAGCTCCCTGCTCCCATCTCCCAGCTCCCATCTCCCAGCTCCCCCCTCCCATCTCCCATCTCCCAGCTCCCCCCTCCCATCTCCCAGCTCCCAGCCCCATTCACCAGCTCCAGCTCCCATCTCCCAGCTTCCAGCCCCATCTCCCAGCTCCCATCTCCCAGCTCCCATCTCCCATCTCCCATCTCCCAGCTCCCAGCTCCCCCCTCCCATTCCCAGATCCCAGCTCCCTGCTCCCAGCTCCCAGCTCCCAGCTCCCTGCCCCCAGATCCCAGATCCCAGATCCCATCTCCCGCTCCCAGCTCCAGCTCCCAGCTCCCAGCTCCTATCTTCCAGCTCCATCTCCCATCTCCCATCTTCCAGCTCCCATCTCCCAGCTCCCAGCTCCATCTCCCAGCTCCCAGCTCGCATCTCCCAGCTCCAGCTCCCAGCCCCCAGCTCCCATTTCCCAGCTCCCATCTCCCATCTTCCAGCTCCCAGCTCCCCCCTCCCATCTCCCAGATCCCAGCTCCCTGCTCCCATTTCCCAGCTCCCAGCCCCATCTCCCAGCTCCCAGCTCCAGCTCCCATCTCCCAGCTCCCATCTCCCAGCTCCCCCCTCCCATCTCCCAGATCCCAGCTCCCTGCTCCCATCTCCCAGCTCCCCTCTCCCATCTCCCAGATCCCAGCTCCCTGCTCCCATCTCCCAGCTCCCAGCCCCATCTCCCATCTCCCAGCTCCCAGCCCCATCCCCCAGCTTCCAGCCCCATCTCCCAGCTCCCATCTCCCAGCTCCCATCTCCCAGCTCCCAGTTCCCAGCTCCCCCCTCCATCTCCCAGATCCCAGCTCCCTGCTCCCAGCTCCCATCTCCCAGCTCCCAACTCCCAGCTCCCATCTCCCAGCTCCCAGCTGCCATCTCCCAGCTCCCATCTCCCAACTCCCAGCTCCCATCTCCCAGCTCCCAGCTGCCATCTCCCACCTCCCATCTCCCGCTCCCAGCTCCAGCTCCCAGCTCCTATCTTCCAGCTCCATCTCCCATCTCCCATCTTCCAGCTCCCATCTCCCAGCTCCCAGCTCCATCTCCCAGCTCCCAGCTCCCAGCTCGCATCTCCCAGCTCCAGCTCCCAGCTCCAGCTCCCAGCTCCTATCTTCCAGCTCCATCTCCCATCTCCCATCTTCCAGCTCCCATCTCCCATCTCCCATCTTCCAGCTCCCATCTCCCAGCTCCCAGCTCCATCTCCCAGCTCCCAGCTCCCAGCTCGCATCTCCCAGCTCCAGCTCCCAGCCCCCAGCTCTCATTTCCCAGCTCCCATCTCCCATCTTCCAGCTCCCAGCTCCCCCCTCCCATCTCCCAGATCCCAGCTCCCTGCTCCCATTTCCCAGCTCCCAGCTCCCAGCCCCATCTCCCAGCTCCCAGCTCCAGCTCCCATCTCCCATCTCCCAGCTCCCCCCTCCCATCTCCCAGATCCCAGCTCCCTGCTCCCATCTCCCAGCTCCCCCCTCCCATCTCCCAGATCCCAGCTCCCTGCTCCCATCTCCCAGCTCCCAGCTCCAGCTCCCATCTCCCAGCTCCCAGCCCCATCCCCCAGCTTCCAGCCCCATCTCCCAGCTCCCATCTCCCAGCTCCCATCTCCCAGCTCCCAGTTCCCAGCTCCCCCCTCCATCTCCCAGATCCCAGCTCCCTGCTCCCAGCTCCCAGATCCCAGCTCCCAACTCCCAGCTCCCATCTCCCAGCTCCCAGCTGCCATCTCCCACCTCCCATCTCCCAACTCCCAGCTCCCATCTCCCAGCTCCCGGCTGCCATCTCCCACCTCCCATCTCCCAACTCCCAGCTCCCATCTCCCAGCTCCCAGCTGCCATCTCCCACCTCCCATCTCCCAGCTCCCAGCTCCTCGCTCCCAGCTCCCGCGCTAACAGAATCATTCATTGACATACACACACGCAGACACATTCACTCATTCACATGCACCTACACATGCACATGCAATCAGTCATACATATACATATACCAACACCCAAAATCACACATTCACATAGACATAATCACTCATTCACATACATATACACATACATACTTAAACACACAATCACTCATTCACACACAATTACTCAATCACATGCACACACATACACACATGCAATCACTCATTCACACGTATACACATTCACACACCAACACTCATTCACATACACACACATAATCACTCATTCTCTCTCTCTCACACACACACACAAAATCATTTATTCACATATACACACAATCACACACACAATCACTCATACACACAAGCGATCACTCATTCATACACATATACACATATAGACACACACAATCATTCATTCACATACACACACAGACATAATCACTCAAACACACACAATCACTCATTCACACACACAGACATGCACATGCAATCACTCATTCACATACATACACACACGCACAGACACACACATGCACGCAAGCACTCATTCACACACACATAATCACTCATTTATATACCCACACATTCACTCATACACACACAATCACTCATTCACATACACACACACACATAATCAGTCATTGATATACACACAAACACACACAAGCACACAAACACTCATCCACATTCACACACACATACATAATCACTCATTCACAAACACATACACAATCACTCATTCTCTCAGACACACACATACACAAAATCACCCATTCATTGCATGAGCTGCTGAGCTTTTCCAGCAACACACATTCACAGACACACACATAACACAATCACTGATTCACATAAACACACAGTCACGCATTCACATGCACACTCACACACACATTCATTTACATACACACACATACACACAATTACGTATTCACATACATACACACAGACACAAACACACAATCACTCATTCACAAACACACAATTACTCATTCACAAACGCACACACAATCACTCATTTGCAAATACACACATACACATACAATCACTCATGCACATACACACACACAAAATCACTCATTCATTGAAACAAACACAAGCATGCACATACACACACAATCATTCATTCACAAACACACACCACACACACAATCAGTCATTCTCACACACACACACAATCACTCATTCACAAACACATACACATGCACACACAATCACATATTCATATACACAAATACACATAGAATCACTCATTCACATGCACTCACAGACACACAATCACTTGTTCAAAAAAGCACACACACAATCACTCTCCACACAACAAATACAGATGCAATCACTCATTCACATACACAGACGCACAATCACTCATCCGTGCACACATGCATAATCACTCATTCACATACACACACACAATCACTCATTCACATATACACAATCACACATTCACATATACACACACACATACAGACACACAATCACACATTGACATACACAAACACACACAATCACTCATTTAAAAACATGTATTTACTCATTCACAAGCATACAAACAATCATACACACAATCATTCATTGACCTACACACACACACAGACACATTCATTCATTCATACAGGCACACACAGAATCATTCATTGACATACACACACAGATGCATTCGCTCATTCACATACACCTACACTCAAATCACTCATTCACATACACACACATACAAACACAAACACACACTCATTCACATACACACACATACAAACACAAACACACAATCACTCATTCACATACACATGCACATTCAATCATTCACGTGCACACACATACAAACACACATTCAGATACATACACATACAGGTCCTCATTCACACGCACACGCACACACTCACACACACAGGCAGGAATTGAACCCGGGTCTCTGGTGCTGTGAGGCAGCAGTGTTAACCACTCTGCCCCCGTGCCGCCCACTTTTGACAAGATCTTCACCTTGAGGGTGGCACGGTGGCTCAGTGGTTAGCACTGCTGCCTCATAGCACCAGGGTCCCAGGTTCAATCCCAGCCTCGGGCAACTGTCTGTGTGGAGTTTGCACATTCTCCCCGTGTCTGTGTGGGTTACCTCCGGGTGCTCCGGTTTCCTCCCACAGTCCAAAGATGTGCAGGTTAGGGTGAATTGTCCATGTTAAATTACCCGTAGTGTTAGGTGCATTAGTCAGAGGGAAATGGCACTTTGGAGGGTTGGTGTGGACTGGTTGGGCCGAAGGGCCTGTTTCCACACCGTAGGGAATCTAATCTAATAGAAACACACAATCATTCATTCTCATACACACACAATCATTTACAAACAGACACACAATCATTCACAAACACACACACAATGACTCATTCACAAACACACACATAATCACTCATTCACATGTAAACACACACAGATCATTCAGTGACATGCACACACACAATCACTCAATTACATACATACACACATACAGACACAAACACATAATCACATATTAGCATACACACACACACACACACACACACAAGCACGAATTCACACATACTACCTTGGATCCCATTTACCACCCTCTGAGAAATAGAACAGGAAATGACATCATGATAGGGAATGACATCACCACAGGAAATGGCATAACCAATCCAAAGATCCCAAACATATGAATACAAACCAAACACCCGTTCTTCATCCTGAGGCTCACTGAAGATGTTAGCTAGTACGGTGACAAAACGTCTGAAAATGAACCTTCCAGCTCAGCGAGTAAACCTACATGCAGAACTTCAACTTGAGGTACAAATCTTCTCAAACCTCGCCAACACACACACGTACACAATCCCTCATTCACATACACCCACACAGTCACTTATTCACATACACATACACACACACAATCACTCATTCTCACACATAAACACACACACACAGAATCACTCATTCACATTTATACACACACACACACACACACACACAATTACTCATTCACATACACCCACATAATCACTTATTCACATACACATACACCCACAATCATTCATTCTCACAGATACACACACACGCAGAATCACTCATTCACATATACACATACATACACACACAAGCACTCATTTACATACCCACACATACACACACACACACACACGCGATCACTCATTCACATACACACAGACACTCCCTCATTCACACACACAAACACATACAATTACTCAGTCAAAATCAGTCATCCATGTATGTACACAAACATACACACACCCAATACTCATTCAGATATATATTTTATATATACCTACATATAAAAACATTTATACACACACCCATACAAAATTGCTCATTCACATACACACACAATCACTGATTGACAAACAAACAAACAGAATCATTCATTGACATACACACACACAGGCACATTCACTCATTCACATACACCTACCCACGCACACACAATCACTCATTCACATACATATACACACAGACATACACAATTACGCATTCACATATATACAGACACACACACACGTAATCACTCATTCATATACATACACAAATACACAATCACTCATTCATATACACCCACACACCATCACTCGTATACACACACACACACCATCATCCATTCACACACACACAATCACTCATTCACACACACATGCATAAGCACACAATCACTCATTCACATGCACACAATCACTCATTTCTATACACCCACACACAATCACTCGTACACACGAACACACACGCGCACTCACACAGACCATCACTCATTCACACACACAAAGACAATTATTCATTTAAACATACACACACACACGCAATCACTCATTCACGTACACACGCACACAATCACTTGTTTTCACACACACATACACACAATCACTCATTCTCTCTCTCACACACACAGACACAATCACTCATTCTCTCTCTCATACACACACACACAATCACTCATTTACATACATATACACATACAGACACACACAATCATGCATTCACATATACACAGACACACAAACACACAATCACTCATTCATATACACCCACACACAATCACACGTATACACACACCATCACTCATTCACATGCATACACATACACACATACTTACATAAGCACACAATCACTCATTCACATGCACACACATATAAACATGCAATCACTCATTCACATACACACATGCACAATCACTCATTCTCACACACACAGTCATTCATACACATACACACATAGACACACACACAAAATCACTCATACACACAGTCCCTCATTCACACACACACATACAATCACTGATTCACATACATACATAATCACTCATTCACATACACACATACATACAGGCACACACATGCACACAAACTCTCACTCACACACACATAATCACATCATTCTTATACACACACAAAATCACTCATACTCACACGGATGCCATCATGCATTAAAATACACACACACAAACATTCATTCACACACCCACATACAATCACTCACACACACACACACACACACACACACACTCATTCACTCACACATTGCATTAAAATACACACAGACACAGACACATTCACCCACACACACAATTACTCATTCACTTGCACGCACACACAGTCAAAATCAGTCATTCACATATGTACACAAACATACACACACCCAATACACCCATACAAAAGGCTCATTCACATACACACACAATCACTCATTCACATACACACAAACAGAGTCATTCATTGACATACACACGCACACAGACACTTTCACTTCTTCATATACACGCACAGAATCATTCCTTGACATAACAAACATACACACATTTACTCATTCACATACACCTACCAACACACACGCAATCACTCGTTCACATACATATACACATACAGACACACACAATCACGCATTCACATATAGACAGACACACATAATCACTCATTCACATACATACACACATACGTACACAAACACACACTCACTCATTCACATACACCCACTCAGAATCACTCATACACACACACCATCACTCATTCACACACATACACAATCACTCATTCACATACACACTTCCACTCATTAACATACACACAATCACTCATTCATATACACCCAAGTACAATCACTCGTACAAACATACCATCACTCATACACACTCACAGACATGCACACGCAATCATTCATTCACATACACACAATCACTTATATATATATATATACACCCACAGACAATCACTCATTCACATACCTGCACACACACAAACACACAAGCACTCATTCACATACACACACAGACACACACACACAATCACTCATACACAGACATACACACAATACTCATTCATGTACACACAAAGACACACACACAATCACTCATACACAGACATACACACAATCACTCATTCACATATACACACAGACACACACAATTACTCATACACACAATCACTCATTCACACTCATAGACATGCACACACAATCACTCATTCACATACATATACACATACAGGCAACACACAATCATGCATTCACATATACACAGACACACAATCACTCATTCATATACACCCACACACAATCACACGTACACACACATACACACCATCATTCTATCACGCACACATACACAATCTCTCATTCACATGCATACACATGCATTCACTCATTCACATACACACACAATCACTCATACTCACATACACACACACATTCTCCCTCATTCACACACACAGAAACACACACACACACTCCCTGATTCATTCACTCTCTCACACCCATACACACACATGCAATCACTCATTCTCATACACAGATACACACATACACAATCTCTTATTCACACGCGCGCACACACACACACACACACAATCACCCGTTCAGACCCACACATTTTCCCTCATTCACATACACAGAAACACACACACACTCGCTCATTCATTCACTCACACACATATACAATCACTCATTCTCATGCACAGTTACACACACAATTGCTTATTCACAAATGCACACACACACATACACAATCACCCATACACACACACACACACACACACACAATCACTCATTCACACACACAGATGCACTCACTCATTCACGTGCACACAACACACAGACACACACCCATTCAAACACACACACATTCAAATGCACATAATTACTCATTCACTTGTATGCACACACAGTAAAAATCAGTTATTCACGTATGTACACAAACATACACACATTCCGATATATTTTATATATATATATATACACGCATCCAAAATCGCTCATTCACATACATATGCACATAATCACTGATTGACAATCACACAAACAGAATCACTCATTGACATACACACACATACAAACACAGACACATTCACTCATTCACATATACGCACAGAATCATTCATTTACATAACAAACATACACACACATTCACTCATTCACATACACCTACCCACGTACACGCAATCACTCATTCACATACATATACACATACAGACACACACAATCATACATTCACATATACACAGACTCACGCACATAAACACTTTCATATACATACACAAACACAAAATCACTTATTCATATACACAAACACACAATCACTTATAAACACACACACACCATCACTCATTCTCATACACAGATATACACATATAATCACTCATTCATACACAATCACTCATTCTCTCTCTCTCACTCACACACACACACACAATCACTCATTCACATGTACCCACATAAATCAGTCATTGACATACACACAAACACACGCACAGGAACACAAACACACACACACACACACACACACAATCAGTCATTGACATACACGCACACAATCATACAGTCTCACATACACACACACAATCACTCATTCACATACACACACATGCAATCAGTCATTGACATGCACACACACCCTCATTCACACACATACACAATCACACATTCACATA
Source organism: Hemiscyllium ocellatum (assembly GCF_020745735.1). NCBI lineage: Eukaryota > Metazoa > Chordata > Chondrichthyes > Orectolobiformes > Hemiscylliidae > Hemiscyllium > Hemiscyllium ocellatum. The sequence continues at coordinate 25,140,780 of NC_083444.1, forward strand.
CACACACAATCACTCATTCTCTCACACATACACACAATCATTCATTCACATACACACACAGCTATACACACACAATCATTCATACAGACAGACACACATAAGCACTCATTCACATACATACATACACACAATCACCCATTCACATACACACAATCATTCATTCACATACACACACACGCACAGACGCACACATGCACACAAGCACTCATTCACACAAAATCATTCATTCATATACACACACACAATCACTCATACTCACACAGACACCATAACGCATTAACATTCACACACACTCATTCACACAATCACTCACTGATACACACATTCACTCACACACGCACAATCATTCATTCACATGCACCCGCATACAATCAGTCATTGACATACACACAAACACACTCCCTCATTCAAACACACACACACAATCACTCATACATGCACAATCATTCATTCACACTCAGACATGCACACGCAATCACTCATTCACATACACACACACAATCACTTGTTCTCATACAGACATGCACACGCAATCACTCATTCGCATATACACACACATAGACACACACAATCATGCATTCACTTATACACAGACATACAAACACACACTCACTCATTCATATACACCCACACACAATCACATGTACACACACACCATCACTCATTCTCACACACACATATACAATCACTCATTCATGTGCACACACATACATGCAATCGCTCATTCACATACACAGGCACAATCACTCTTTCTCACACACATACACACACACAATCATTCATTCATATAAACACACACACAGACACAATCACTCATACACAGTCCCTAATTCACATACATACATACACAATCACGCATTCACACACAGAGACACATATAAGCACTCATTCACATAAACACACACACAATCCCTCATTCACATACACTCACACACACACAATCATTCATTCACATACACACACTCATTCACATATACACAAACACGCTCAGACACACACATGCAAACAAGCATTGATTCACACACACATAATCACTCACTCAATCATGTGCACACAACACGCAGACGCTCATTCAAATGCACACAATTACTCATTCACGTGTGCACACACAGTGAAAATCAGTCATTCACATATGTGTATGTGTTTAAGTGATTGTGTGTCTGTGTATGCATGTGACTGACAAATACACATATGCACAATCACTCATTCACATGCACAAACATGTACAGACATAGATACACAATAATGTATTCACAAACACAATCACTCATTCATAATCACAAACATGTACACACTCAATCACACATTCACATGCACACACACACACAAAATCACTCATTCACATACACACACTCAAACAATCAATTATGTACACACATATACATACAATCAATCATTCACATCCACACACACACAATCACACATTCACATGCACACACACACACATATACAGACACAAACAATTACTCATCCTCAAACACACATCCACATATACACAAACACTCATTCACAAACACAATGACTCATTCACAGACATGTACACAATATCTTATTCACAAACACACACCCACAATTACTTATTCATAGACACAAACATGGACACTCTCAATCACACATTCATATGCACACACACAGACAAAATCACTCATTCACATACACACACTTACTCAATTACGTACACACACTTACACACAATCAATCATTCACATCCACATGCACACACGCACATAATCACTCATTCTCAAACACACGAACACACACACATTCACAATCACACGCACCCAAAATCACTCATTCTCAAACAAATTTCACAGACAGACAATCACTCATTCGCAAACACAGGCACACAAACACTCATTCACCTGCACATGCACACAGACACAGATACACAATCACTCATTCGCAAACACAGGCACACAAACACCCATTCACCTGCACATACACAAAATCACCCATTCATTGCCTGACCTGCTGAGCTTTTCCAGCAACACACATTCACAGATACACACTTACACACGATCACTGATTCACATAAACACACACAATCACACATTCATACATACACAAACACATACACAATAATTTACATACACACACATACACACAATCGCTTATTCACATGCATTAACACACAGACACATACAGACAATCACTCATTCACATACATACACAGAAACACATTCCCTGAATCACATACATTCACATGCACAAAATCACCCATTCATTCACACAAACACACACACGTACACACACGCACACAATCACTTATTTACAAACACATGCACATACACACAAAATCACTCATTCACAAACACACACAATCACTCATTCACACACACACACACAATCACTCATTCACGTACACACACACAAACTTTCTCATTCACATACACACACAGACACAATCACACATTCACATGCACACACAATCAATTAATTACATACACACACTCACAATTACTCATTCACATCCACACACATAATCACACATTCACATATACACAACAGCGCGCACATATACATACAGACACACACAATCACGCATTCACACACACAATCACGCATTCACATCCATAGACACAGAATCACTCATTCACATACACATACACGCACACAAACACACACAAAATCAAAAGCTCTCATTCTCAAAGACACACACGCACACACACATACACACAGAGTCAGAAATTTACAATCGCACACAAGGATTCTGTGTAAGTCAAGATGGAGGGTGGGAAAAATGTCTGTCTGTAACAGCTGCTCCTTTTTTGAGGTATTTCAGGTGTTGGAGGTGATTTCCTCGAATTGCAGGAGCAGTAATTCCTGTTTGATACGCTGTCACATTGTTTTGGAACTTTGGGGGAAAAAAGTCAAAACAACAGCAGTTTTATAAGGGAGAAGAGCAGACAAAGGAAGCACATGGTGAGGACAGTGCAGGAGAGAGAGAGCGAGGGAGAGAGGGAGGGAGAGAGGGAGGGAGAACCTGCCTTTGCTGTTTGAATTCGTGTATCGCTGGGACATCAGAGTGCATCTGGGAAAATTAGCAAACAGTGAAATTCACAACTAATCTTGGAGGAACTGTTTGGGTGAAGTCACAGCACAGAATCAGATAAGTGAATTGTTTTAAGTGTGGCCTACAGAAAGTCTGCAGTAGTGAGTAGAGTTGGTTCTTTCTTGATCATATGATTTTGAGATATGTCTCTTGATTTATCTAAAGATATAACCCATAACTATTAATTTAACTTGTTTTGTAGAGGAATAAGATGGTGTTATTTTCAGGGCCTGTAGATTGTGAAGGAGCAAAAATGGCCTTTAGTATAGTGATATGCGCTTTTTGTCAGATGTGGGAGTTTAAGGAGAGTTTACAGGTTACTGTGAATTATATCTGCAATAAATGCTCTTGGTTGTGAATCCTATCAGATTGAATGGATCGGTTGGAGACACAATTAGAGGCAATGAGGAATTTGCAACAGCAATGGTATGTGATCGATGGCAGTTATAGGAAGGGGATAAAGTTGCAGTTATAGTCACATAGATGGGTTAACTCCAGGAAAGGTAAGAGAGGTAGGCACCTAAGTGCAAGAGTCATCTGTTACTATCCCCATTTCAAACAGATATGCTGCTTTGGAAAATGTAGGGGGTGATGGATTCTCAGGGGAACGTAGCACGAACAGCCAAGTTTCTGTTATTGAGACTGACTCTAATGCAATGAGGGATATGTTGGGTTCCAAGAGTTCAATTGTGTTAGAGGACTCTCTAGTCTGAGGTACAGACAGATGTTTCTGTGGCCAGCAACAAAAAATCAGAATGGTGTGTTGTTTCCCTGGTGCCAGGATCAAGGATGTCTCAGAGAGGGTGCAGAATGTTCTCACGGAGGAGAGGGGACAGCAGGGGGTCATTTACACATTGGAACCAACGATATAGGAAGGGAAAAGGTTGAGACTCTGAAGGGAGATTACAGAGAATTACGCAGAAATTTAAAAAGGAGGTCCTCAAGGGTAGTAATTTCTGGATTACTCCCAGTGCTACGAGCTAGTGAGGGCAGGAATAGGAGGATAGAGCAGATGAATGCATGGCTGAGGAGCTGGTGTATGGGAGAAGGGTTCACATTTTTGGATCATTGGAATGTCTTTTGGAGTAGAAGTGACCTGTACAAGAAGGACGGATTGCAACTAAAATGGAAGGGGACCAATATACTGGCAGGGAAATTTGTTAGAACTGTTTGGGAGGATTTAAACTAGTAAGGTGGTGTGGGGGGTGGTGGTGGGACCCAGGGAGATAGTGAGGAAAGAGATTGATCTGAGAGTGGTACAGCTGAGAACAGAAGTGAATCAAACAGTCAAGGCAGGTACGGACAAGGTAGGACTAATAAATTAAACTGCATTTATTTCAATGCCAGGGGCCGAACAGGGAAGGCAGATGAACTCAGGGCATGGTTAGGAACATGGGATTGGGATATCATAGCAATTACGGAAACATGGCTCAGGGATGGGCAGGACTGGCAGCTTAATGTTCCAGGATACAAACGCTACAGGAAGGATAGAAAGGGAGGCAAGAGAGGAGAGGGAGTGGCATTTTTGATAAGGGATAGCATTACAGCTGTGCTGAGGGAGGATATTCCCGGAAATACATCCAGGGAAGTTATTTAGGTGGAACTGAGAAATAAAAAAGGGATGATCACCTTATTGGGATTGTATTATAGACCCCCTAATAGTCAGAGGGATATTGAGAAACAAATTTGTAAGGAGATCTCAGCTATCTGTAAGAATAATAGGGTGGTTATGGTCGGGGATTTTAACTTTCCCAACATAGACTGGGACTGCCATAGTGTTCAAGGTTTAGATGGAGAGGAATTTCCTAAGTGTGTACAAGACAATTTTCTGATCCAGTATGTGGATGTACCTACTAGAGAAGGTGCAAAACTTGACCTACTCTTGGGAAATAAGGCAGGGCAGGTGTCTGAGGTGTCAGTGGGGGAGCAGTTTGGGGCCAGCGACCATAATTCTATTCGTTTTAAAATAGTGATGGAAAAGGATAGACCAGATCTAAAAGTTGAAGTTCTAAATTGGAGAAAGGCCAATTTTGACGGTATTAGACAAGAACTTTCTAAAGCTGATTGGAGGCAGATGTTCGCAGGTAAAGGGACGGCTAGAAAATGGGAAGCCTTCAGAAATGAGAGAACAAGAATCCAGAGAAAGTATATTCCTGTCAGGGTGAAAGGGAAGGCAGGTAGGTATAGGGAATGCTGGATGACTAAAGAAATTGAGGGTTTGATTAAGAAAAAGAAGGAAGCATATGTCAGGTACAGACAGGATAGATCGAGTGAATCCTTAGAAGAGTATAAAGGAAGTAGGAGTATACTTAAGAGGGAAATCAGGAGGGCAAAATGGGGACATGAGATAGCTTTGGCAAATAGGGTCAAGGAGAATCCAAAGGGTTTTTACAAAAACATTAAGGATAAAAGGGGAACTAGGGAGAGAATAGGGCCCCTCAAAGATCAGCAAGGCAGCCTTTGTGTGGAGCCACAGAAAATGGGGGAGATGCTAAATGAGTATTTTGCATCAGTATTTACTGTGGAAAAGGATATGAAAGATACAGACTGTAGGGAAATTAGATTAGATTACTCACAGTGTGGAAACAGGCCCTTCGGCCCAACAAGTCCACACCGACGGGCTGAAGCGAAACCCACCCATACCCCTACATTCACCCCTTACCTAACACTACGGACAATTTAGCATGGCCAATTCACCTGACCCGCACATCTTTGGACTGTGGGAGGAAACCGGAGCACCCGGAGGAAACCCACGCAGACACGGGGAGAACGTGCAAACTCCACACAGACAGTCACCTGAGTCGGGAATTGAACTCGGGTCTCTGGCGCTGTGAGGCAGCAGTGCTAACCACTGTGCCACCGTGCCGCCCTAATAGATGGTGACATCTTGAATAATGTCCATATTACAGAGGAGGAAGTGCTGGATGGCTTGAAACGCATAAAAATGGATAAATCCCCAGCACCTGATCAGGTGTACCCGAGAACTCTGTGGGAAGCTAGAGAAGTGATTGCTGGGCCTCTTGCTGAGATATTTGTATCATCGATAGTCACAGGTGAGGTGCCGGAAGACTGGAGGTTGGCTAATGCGGTGCCACTGTTTAAGAAGGGTGGTAAAGACAAGCCAGGGAACTATAGACCAGTGAGCCTGACCTCGGTGGTGGGTAAGTTGTTGGAGGGAATCCTGAGGGACAGGATGTACATGTATTTGGAAAGGCAAGGACTGATTCGGGATAGTCAACATGGCTTTGTGCGTGGGAAATCATGTCTCACAAACTTGATTGAGTTTTTTGAAGAAGTAACAAAGAGGATTGATGAGGGCAGGGCGGTGGATGTGATCTATATGGACTTCAGTAAGGCATTCGACAAGGTTCTCCATGGGAGACTGGTTAGCAAGGTTAGATCTCACAGAATATAGTGGGAACTAGCCATTTGGATTTAGAGTTGGCACAAAGATAAAGGGTGGTGGAGAAGTGGCAGATGGGGTTCAATCCAGGCAAATGTGAGGTGATGCATTTTGGGAAGTCTAATTCTAGAGTGAACAGTACTGTAAACGGAAGGGCCTTGGGAAAAGTTGATGAGCAGAGAGATCTGGGAGTTCAGGCCCATTGTACCCTGAAGGTGGCTGCACAGGTGGATAGAGTGGTCAAGGTGGCATATGGTATGCTTACCTTCATCGGACGGGGTATTGAGTATAAGGGTTGGCAGGTCATGTTAACATTGTACAAGACATTGGTTCAGCCACATTTAGAATACTGTGTACAGTTCTGGGCGCCACATTACCAAAAGGATGTGGACCCTTTGGAGAGGGTGCAGAGAGGGTTTATGAGGATGTTGCCTGGTATGGAAGGTGCTAGCTATGATGAGAGGTTGAGAAGATTAGGATTGTTTTCATTGGAAAAAAGGAGATTGAGGGGGGACCTGATTGAGGTTTACAAAATCATGAAGGGTATAGACAGGGTGGGTAGAGACCAGCTTTCCCCCAGGGTGAGGGATTGAATTAAAGAGGGGCCATGCTTTCAAAGGTGAGAGGTGAAAGGTTTAAGGGGGATACACCTGGCTAGTACTTCACACAGAAGGTGGCAGGTGCCTGGAAGGTGTTGCCAGCAGAGGTAGGAGAGGCAGGTATGGTAGATTCATTTCAGGTGCGTCTGGACAGATACATGAGTAGGTGGGGAGCAGAGGGATACGGATCCTTAGAAATTAAGCGATAGGTTTAGTCAGTGGATTTGGATTGGCTCAGGTTTCGAGGGCTGGTGGGCCTGTTCCTGGGCTGTAAATTTTCTTTCTTCTTTGTTCACCCATTCACATGCACACTCAATCACTCACCACATAAAACAATCATACACACACACACAAACACACACACACACACACAATCACTCATTCACATGCACACTCAATCACTCACCACATAAAACAATCATACACACACACACAAACACAAACACACACACACACACACACAATCACTCATTCACATGCACGCTCAATCACTCACCACATAAAACAATCATACACACACACACAAACACAAACAATCATACACACACACACACACACACACACACAATCACTCATTCACATGCACACTCAATCACTCACCACATAAAACAATCATACACACACACACACACACACACACACACACACACACACACACACACGGTCACTCATTCACATACACACACAATCACTCACCACATAAAACAATCATACACACGCACACATACACAATCACCCATTCACATACACACACAGACATGCACACACACACTCTCTCATTCACACACACTCACTCATTCACATACACACACATGCGCGTGCGTGCATACACACACACAAAATCAGTCATTCACATACATGCACACACTCATTCACACATGCGCATACACACATGTACACACACGCAATCACTCTTTCACATACACCCACACATACAGACATACAATCAGTTATTCATGGATGCACATGAATACACACACAGACACACACACACACACACACACACACACACACACACACGAAGTTAAGGTCTTAATACATATTTGGGCAGTGGGTAAACCCGAGATACTACACGTTCAGTAACTCCATCCTCCCACACCCTCTTCTAACCAGAAGGGAAAGAACTCTGTAAGGTAAGGCTTTTTTTTCTTTTCTTTCATATATTTAAGTACATTGTTTGGTGTTAGTTAGCTGATATAAAGCTAAGGCTTACAATAGCAGGGGACCTCAGACCCATGGCATGTGCCTCTTGCCTGATGTGGGAGCTCAGGGATGTGTCTGACCTTCCTGACCCTTACACTTGCAGGAAGTGTGTCCAGCTGCAGCTCTTGTTTGATCACATGACGGCTCTGGAGCTGCGGATGGACTCACTGTGGAGCATCCGCGATGCTGAGGAGGTCGTGGATAGTACGTTTAGTGAACTGGTCACCCCGCAGGTTAGAATTGCTGAGGGAGACAGTGAATGGGTGACCAAAAGGCAGAGAAAGAGTAGGAAGGCAGTGCAGGTGTCCCCTGTGGTCATCCCCCTCCAAAACAGGGATACCGTTTTGGATACTGTTGGGGGAGATGGCTCACCAGGGGAGGTGTCAAGATCATGGCACCGTGGTGGGCACTGCTGTTCAGAAGGGCGGGAAAAAGATTCGTAGGGCCATAGGGAATTCTATTGTGAGGGGAGTAGAATAGACAGTTCCGTGGCCTAAAACGAGACTCCCAGATGGTATGTTGCCTCCCAGGTGCTCGGGTCAGGGATGCCACCGATCGGCTGCAGAGCATTCTGAAAGGGGAGGGTGAACGGCCAGTTGTCTTTTGCACATAGGTACCAATGATATAAATTTTAAAAAATGAGATGAGGTCCTGAAAGCAGAATTCAGGGAATTAGGAGAGAGGTTAAAGAGGAGGACCTCAAAGGTAGTGATCTCAGGATTACTGCCAGTGCCACGTGCTAGCCAGGGGAGAAATGAAACGCTAGGCAGGATGACCACGTGGTTTGAGAGATGGTGTAGGAGGGAGATGGTCAGATTTGTGAGACATTGGGACCTGTTCTGGGGAAGGTGGGACTATTACAAATTGGATGGTCTACATCTGAACCAGACTGGAACTAATGTTCTTGGGGGAGGTTTTGCTACTGCTTTTGGGGAGGGTTTAAACTAATGTGGCAGGGGGCTGGGAACCAGATGAGAAGTCAAGCAGACAGTGAGGTGGAGACTGGAGATTGTAAGGATCATGAAGTTGGCATTGCCACGGGGCAGAGTAGGCAGACAGCAGATGAATGCAAAAGAACTGGTGGCATATACTTTAATACAAGGAGTATAGTGGGTAAGGCAGATGAACTTAGGGCTTGGATTGGTGCCTGAGTATGATGTTATTGCGATCACAGAGACTTGGCTGAAGGAAGGGCATGATGATTGACAACTAAATGTTCCAGGATATAGACGCTTCAGACAGGACAGGGAGGGAAGTACAAGTGGGGTGTTGGGGGATTGTGAGGGTGGTGGTGTTGCATTGCTGGTCAGGGACGATATCACGGCTGTGCTAAAGGAAGACACTATGGAGGGCTTGAGCAGTGAGGCATTATGGGTTGAGCTGAGAAATAAGAAGGGGGCAGTTACATTGTTGGGGCTGTATTAAAGGCCTCCCAACAGTGAGCGTGGGGTAGAAGAACAAATAGGTAAACAGATTATGGAAAGATGTAGAGGCAACAGGGTGGTGGTGATGGGAGATTTTAATTTTCCCAACATTGACTGGGATACACTTAGTGTCAGAGGTTTGGATGGTGCAGAATTTGTAAGAAGAGTTTTCTAGAGCAGTATGTCTATAGTCCGACGAGGGAAAGGGCCATATTGGAGTTGGTACTGGGGAATGAGCTAGGCCAGGTGGTAGAAGTTGCAGTGAGGGATTTCTTTGGGAACAGTGACCACAATTCTGTAAATTTTAGAATACTCATAGACAAAGATGAGCGTGGTCCTAAGGGAAGAGTACTAAACTGGGCCAAGGCCCATTATATCAAAATTAGGCAGGAGCTGGGAGATGTGGATTGGACACAGCTACTTGAAGGAAAGTCCGCATTTGAGATGTGGGAGGCTTTCAAAGATAGTGCAGGATAGGCATGTCCCTTTGAAAACAAGGGAGAGGAAAGGCAGGATTCATGAACCGTGGATGACAGGGGAAATCGTGCAAGTAGCCAAGAGGAAAAGGGAAGCGTACATAAGGTCTAGGCAGCTAAAAACAGAACGGGCCCTGGAGGAATTTCGGGAGATTAGGACCTGAGGAAGAACCCAAGAGTTAAACGAGGAATCGAGCGGCTAAAGGGGGTCATGAAATAACTTTAGCGAGCAGAATTGAGGAGAATCCCAAAGCCTTTTATTCTTATATAAGAAGCAAGAGGGTAACTAGAGAAAGGGATGGTCCACTAAATGACAAGGAAGGAAGGCTCTGTGTCGAACCTGAGAAAATGGGTGAGATTCTTAATGGTGACTTTGCATCAGTGTTCACTGAGGAACCGGAGGTGATGAATGCTGAGATTAGAGATAGAAGTTTGTTTACTCTGGATCAGGTTGACATGAGGAGAGAAGATGTGTTGGGTAGACTAGAGGTTATTAAGGTGGACAAATCCCCAGGACTGGATGAGATCTATCCCAGGTTGCTGAGGGAGGCGAGAGAGGAAATAGCTGGGGCCCTGACAGATATCTTTGTAGCATCCTGAAATACAGGTGAGGTGCTGGAATACTGGAGAGTTGCTAATGTTGTCCCCCTGTACAAGAAGGGTAGTAGGGATATTCCAGGTAACTACAGACCAGTGAGCCAGACATCTGTGGTGGGAAAGTTTCTGGAGAAGGTACTGAGGGATAGGATCTATTTATATTTGGAAAAGAATGGGCTTATCAGTGATAGGCAACATGGTTTTGTGCGGGGAGATCGTGCCTTACCAACTTAATAGAGTTCTTTGAGGAAGTGACCAAGTTGATAGATGAAGGAAGGGCTGTTGATATCATGTACATGGACTTTAGTAAGGTGTTTGATCAGGTCCCCCATGGTAAACTAATGGAGAAAGTGATGTCACATGGTGTGCAGGGTGTTCTAGCAGGTGGATAAAGAACTGGTTGAGCAACAGGAGACAGGGAGTAGTAGTTGAAGGGAGTTTCTCGAAATGGAGAAAGGTGACCAGTGGTGTCCCACAGGGGTCAGTGTTGGGGTCACTGTTGTTTGTAATATACATAAATGTTCTGGAAGAGGGCACTGTTGGTCTGATCAAGTTTACAGATGACACGAAGACTGGTGGAGTGGCAGAAAGTGTAGGGGACTGTCAGAGAATACAGGAGAATATAGACAGGCTGGAGAGTTGGGTGGAGAAGTGGCAGATGGGGCTCAATCCAGACAAATGTGAGGTGATGCATTTTGGGAAGTCTAATTCTAGAGTGAACTGCACTGTAAACGGAAGGGCTGATGAGCAGAGAGATCTGGGAGTTCAGGCCCATTGTACCCTGAAGGTGGCTGCACAGGTGGATAGAGTGGTCAAGGTGGCATATGGTATACTTGCCTCCATCAGACGGGGTATTGGGTATAAGAGCTGGCAGGTCATGTTAACATTGTACAAGACATTGGTTCGGCCACATTTAGAATACTGTGTACAGTTCTGGGCGCCACATTACCAAAAGGATGTGGACGCTTTGGAGAGGGTGCAGAGAAGGTTTACGAGGATGTTGCCTGGTATGGAAGGTGCTAGCTATGATGAGAGGTTGAGTAGGATAGGATTGTTTTCATTAGAAAAAAGGAGATTGAGGGGGGACCTGATTGAGGTTGACAAAATCATGAAGGGTATAGACAGGGTGGATAGAGACAAGCTTTTTCCCAGGATGAAGGATTCAATAACGAGAGGTCACACTTTCAAGGTGAGAGGTGGAAAGTTTAAGGGGGATACATGCGGCAAGTACTTCACACAGAGGGTGGTGGGTGACTGTGCCAGCAGAGGTGATAGAGGCAGGCACGGTAGAGTCATTTCAGATGCATCTGGACAGATGCATGAGTAGGTGGGGAGCAGAGGGATACAGATGCTTAGGAATTGGGTGATAGGTTTAGACAGTGGACTTGGATTGGCTCAGGCTTGGAGGGCCGAAGGGCCTGTTCCTGGGCTATAATTTTCTTTCTTCTTTGTTCACTCATTCATATGCACATATGCACTCACACTCCCTCGCATACACAAACACACACAATCACCCATTTACATACACACACACACACACACACACAATCACCCATTCACACACACACACACACACACACACACACACACACAATCACCCATTTACATACACATACATCCACACAATCACTCAATCAGATACACACTCACACAGAGACACACAATCATTCTTAGATTAGATTCTCTACACTGTGGAAACAGGCCCTTCGGCCCAACCAGTCCACACCAATCTTCCCAGGCCCATTTCCCTCTGATTAATGCACCTAACACGATGGACAATTTATCATGGTCAATTCACCCTAACCTGCACATCGTTGGACTGTGGGAGGAAACCGGAGCACCCAAAGGAAACCCACACAGACACGGGGAGAATGTGCAAACTCCACACAGTTGCCCGAGGCTGGAATGGGAGCTTGGTGCTGTGAGGCAGCAGTGCTAACTACTGAGCCACAATCAGTGGGCGGCACGGTGGCACAGTGGTTAGCACTGTTGCCTCACAGCGCCTGAGACCCGGGTTCAATTCCCGACTCAGGTGACTGACTGTGTGGAGTTTGCACGTTCTCCCCGTGTCTGCATGGGTTTCCTCCGGGTGCTCCGGTTTCCTCCCACAGTCCAAAGATGTGCGGGTCAGGTGAATTGGCCATGCTAAATTGCCCGTAGTGTTAGGTAAGGGTATGGGTGGGTTGCGCTTCGGCGGGTCAGTGTGGACTTGTTGGGCCGAAGGGCCTGTTTCCACACTGTAAGTAATCTAATCTAATCTAACCACTCATTCACACACACACACAATCCTCAGTCCCAGACACAATCACTCATTCACGTACGCACATGCACATACACACAATCACTCATACACACACACACACGCATACACACAGACACACACACACACACACAATCCCTCATTGACATATATACTCTTACACCAACACGGTCACTCATTTACATATGGTCACACAATCACTCATTCACATAGGCATACATACACACAATTACTTATTTACAAACATAAATATGCAAACATACACTCATTCACAAATGCACACAGACAACAATCACTCATTCACATATTCACATACACGCACAGTCATTCACACATACACATGCAAACACACACAAGCATCTGCATGCATACAGTAACTCATTCACACGCACTCAATCACTCGCATTTCTGCACACACAAACACACAATCACTCATTCACACACACTCTCTCTCTCACACACATAATCACTCATTCACACACACACATACAGACACACACACATACAGACACACACACAATCACCCATTCACACACACACACATACAGACACACACAATCACTCATTCACACACACACATACAGACACACACACAATCACTCATTCACACACACACACATACAGACACACACAATCACTCATTCACACACACACATACAGACACACACACAATCACACGTTTACATATATTCATACATCCAGACACACACACAATCACTCATTCACACATATACACACAGAAAAGCACCAATCACTCAATCAGATACACAATCACACAGAGGCACAATCACTCATTCACAAAAACACACACACAATCACTTATTCACACAGTCACATAGATACAATCCCTCATTCACATACAAACACACACAATCCCTCGTTCACAGATACAATCACTCATTCACAGGCACACATACATACAAGCACTCATTCGCATACACACACAATCACTCATTCACATATGCATATACACACAATCACTTATTTACAGACACAAACATGCACACACACTGATTCACTGATTCATAAGCACACACAAGCACACAATCACTTATTCACATATACACAAACACAGTCATTCACTTATGCACACGCAAAAACATACACAGTAACTCACTCACATACGCACACATACAGACACACAATCACTCATTCACGTATACATGCACATACAGACACACACACAGAATGGCTCACTCACATTTCTTTACACACACAGACACACACACAAACATACAGACACACACACAATACCTCATTCACATATACACACATAAACATGCACACACACAATCACACACAATCACTCATTCACATGCACACACACACACAATCACTCATTCACAAACACACACATTCCCAAGCACAATCAATGATTTACATGCACACACAATCAATCATTCACACATACATACACACAGTCATTCATTCACATACATATGCACAGGCACACATACAATCATACATTCACACACACACACAGTCACTGAGTCACGTACATTCACACACACAATCACCCTTTCACATACAGACACACATTCAAAATCACTCTTTCTTTCCTTCACACACCCACACTTGCAGATACACCACACTCACACAATCACACATTCACATGCACGCACACACACTCAATCACTCATCCACAAACACACGTGCGCACACACACATTCATTCATAAACACACCCACGCACAATCACTCATTCACAAACACACAATCACCAACACACAAACATACCCACAATCACTCATTCACAAACACACACAGATACACACCATCACTCATTCACATACACACACAATCACTCTTTCACAAAGACACACACACATTCACATACACGCATACACATATAATCAATTCATTCACATGCACACACATACAAACACAGAATCATTCACATACACACAGAGACACAGGATCATTCGTACATACACACACATGCACACAACCACTCATTCACACACACAATCACTCATACACACAATCACTCATTCACACCCACACATACACGCACAATCTCTCATTCACAAAAACACACACAATACCTCATTCACATGCACACACAAAATCTCTCATTCACAAAAACATACACAAACATGCACATGCACACACAAAATTACCCATTCATTCATACAAACACAAAAACACACAATGACTCATTCACAAACACCCACACAATGACTCATTCACGTATACACACACACACACACACGCGCGCGCGCGCATAATCAATCACAAACACACACAGTCACTCATTCACAAACACCCACACAATCACTCATTCACTTACACACACAATCACTCATTCACTTACACACACACAATCTCCATTCACTTACACACACACACAAAATCACTCATTCACTTACACACACACACAATCTCTCATTCCATTACACACACACACACACACAAAATCACTCATTCACTTACATACACACACAAACAATCTCTCATTCACTTACACACACACAATTACCCATTCACTTACACACACAAAATCACTAATTCACTTACACACACACACACACACACAATCTCTCATTCACTTCCACACACTCACAATCACTCATTCACTTACACACACACACACACACACACAATCTCTCATTCCATTACACACACACATACACAATCACTCATTCACTTACACACACACATACACAATCACTCATTCACTTACACACACACACACAATCACTCATTCACTTACACACACACACACACAATCTCTCATTCACTTACACACACACACACAATCACTCATTCACTTACACACACACAATCACTCATTCACTTACACACACACACACACACACAATCACTCATTCACTTACACACACACAATCTCTCATTCACTTCCTCACACAATCACTAATTCACTCTCACACACACACAATCACTCATTCACTTACACACACACAATCACTCATTCATTTACACACACACAGACAATCTCTAATTCACTTACACACACACAATCACTCATTCACTTCCACACACACACACACACACAATCTCTCATTCACTTCCACACACACAATCACTCATTCACTTACACACACACACACACACACACAATCACTCATTCACTTACACACACACACAATCACTCATTCACTTACACACACACACACACACACACAATCTCTCATTCACTTCCACACACACAATCACTCATTCACTTACACACACACACACACAATCTCTCATTCACTTCCACACACACACAATCACTCATTCACTTCCACACACACACACACACACACACACACACAATCTCTCATTCACTTCCACACACACACAATCACTCATTCACTTCCACACACACACACACACACACACAATCACTCATTCACTTTCACACACAATCACTCATTCACTTACACACACACAATCACTCATTCACTTACACACACACACACAATCACTCATCCACAACCCATACACAGTTATTTATTCACAAACATACAGAATCACTCATTCACATTCACAGACAAAATCACTCATTTAAATAGACACATACATACAGACACAATCGCTCAGTCATACACACACACAATCACTCATTCACATACACACACACACATTCACATATTCAGACACAAACATGCGCACACTCAATCATTAATTCTCATATACACACAATCAATTACACACACACACAAATTCATACACACACAATCACTCATTCACATACACACAGTCACTCAGACACACGTACTCCTCATTCACAAATGCACACCCAATTACCCATTCACATGTATGCACACACACACACATTCGCATGCATACATAATCACCCAGTCATATAAACACACAATCATTCATTCACATATACAGACACGCACACAATCACTCATTCACATACACTCACACACACACATACACACAATCACTCATTCACAACACACACAGTCATTCATTCACAAACATACACACAATCACTTATTCCCATAGACACACACATAACCACTTTTGTGTGCACACATACACACAATCACTCTTTCACATATACAGACATCCACACAATCATTGATTCAAATACTCACTCACACAGAATCACATATACACAGACACATGCGTGCACACACCCACAATTACTCATTCATGTACACACATACAGAATCACTCATTTACATGTGCACACATACACATACACACACACACTCATACAAGCACTCATTTACATACACACATGCACAATCACTCATTCACATGAACACACAGACACACTATCACTCATATGCGCGCACACATGCAATTACCCGTTCATGTACACAAACATACAGACACACAGTAAGTCATTCACATACACATACACATGCAGACGCACACAAGCACTCATTCACATATACACAGACACATGCGCGTGCACACCCACAATTACTCATTCATGTACACACACACAGACCCACTCACTCATTCACATATACACAGACACATGTGGACACATACCAACAATTACTCATTCATGTACAAACACACAGAATTACTCATTCACATGAGTGCACACACACACTTATACAAGCACTTATTCACATACACACAGACAGACACAATCACTCACACACACACACACAAACACAATCACTCACTCACACACACACTATCACTCATTCACATGCACACACTAGCACTCATTCACCTACACACACAATCAATTACATACACAAACAGACACAATCACTCACTCACACACACACTATCACTCATTCACATACACACAGACACACACACACAATCACTCATTCTCATACAACCACACAGACATAATCACTCATTCACACACACACACAATCATTCACTCACAGACACAGATATACATCACTCATGTACATACACACAATCAATCATTCACATACACAGACACATACACAATCATTCATTCACATGCACACACACAATTACACACAAAATCACTCATTCACATACACACATACACAATCACTCATTCACATACACACATACAGACACAATCACTCACACACACACACTATCACTCATTCACATACACACATGCATCAATCACTCATTCACATGAACACACACACAATCACTCATTCACAGACACACACATACACAATCACTCACTCACAGACACAGATATACATCACTCATGTACATACATACACACAATCGATCATTCACATACACAGACACACACACAATCATTCATTCACATGCACACACACACAGTCATGCACAAAATCACTCATTCACAGACACACACACACAATCAATCAATTACATACACACACAGACACAATCACTCACTCATTCACACACACACACTATCACTCATTCACACACACACTATCACTCATTCACATACACACACAATCACACTCACACACACACACACAATCACTCATTCACATACGCACACTCACTCATTCACATACACACATACAGACACAATCACTCACTCACACACACACTATCACTCATTCACATACACACACAATCACTCATTCACACACACAATAAATCAATTACATACACATACAGACACAATCATACACACACACACAAAATCACTCATTCACATATACACACTATCACTCATTCACACACACACACAAAATCAATCAATTACTTACACACAGAGACACAATCACTCACTCACACACACACCATCACTCATTTACATACACACACAATCACTCACACACACACACAATCAATCAATTACATACACATAGAGATACAATCACTCACTCACACAAACACACACAGACTCATTCACATACACACACACAATCACTCATTCACATACACACAGACACACACACACAATCACTCATTCACACACACACACACAATCACTCATTCACATACAACCACACAGACTTAATCACTCATTCACACACACAAAATCATTCACTCACAGACACAGATATACATCACTCATGTACATACACACAATCAATCATTCACATACACTTACACACAATAACACATTCACATACACAAACACACACACAATCATTCATTCACATGCACACACACACAATTACGCACAAAATCACTCATTCACAGACACACACACAATCAATCAATTACATATACACACAGACACAATCACTCATTCACACATATACACACAATAACACATTCACATACACACACTATCACTCATTCACATACACACACACACACAAAATTACTCACTCACACACACACACTATCATTCATTCATACACACACACACACTATCACTCATTCACATACACACATGCACAATCACTCATTCACATGAACACACACACAATCACTCATTCACAGACACACACATACACAATCACTCATTCACAGACACAGATATACATCACTCGTACATACATACACACAATCGATCATTCACATACACACACACAATAACACATTCACATACACAGACACACACACAATCATTCATTCACATGCACACACACACAGTCACGCACAAAATCACTCATTCACAGACACACAATCAATCAATTACATACACACACAGACACAAACACTCACTCATTCACACACACACTATCACTCATTCACACACACACTATCACTCATTCACATACACACATACAGACACAATCACTCACTCACACACACACATTCACTCATTCACATACACACACATTCACTCATTCACATACACACACACAGACACAATCACTCACTCACTCACACACACACACACACTATCACTCATTCACATACGCACACTATCAGTCATTCACATACACACACAATCACTCATTCACACACACAATCAATCAATTACATACACATACAGACACAATCTCACACACACACACTATCACTCATTCACATATACACACAATCAATCAATTACATACACACAGAGACACAATCTCTCACTCACACACACTATCACTCATTCACACACATACATTATCACTCATTCACATACACACACACAGACACAATCACTCATTCATGTACACACACACATTGACTCATTCACATATACACACAATCACTCATTCACGTACACACACACACACACACACTGACTCATTCGCATATACACACCATCACTCATTCACATACACACACCCACACACACCCAATCACTCATTCACATAGAACATAGAACATAGAGCAGTACAGGCCCTTCGGCCCTCGATGTTGCGCCGACCTGTCATACCAATCTGAAGCCCATCTAACCTACACTATTCCATACAAGTCTATATGCGCGTCCAATGACGACTTAAATATACTTAAAGTTGGCAAATCTACTACCGTTGCAGGCAAAGCATTCCATACTCTGACTATTCCCTGAGTAAAGAACCTACCTCTGACATCTGTCCTATATCTATCATCCCTCAATTTAAAGCTATGTCCCCTGGTGCTAGCCATCACCATCTGAGGAAAAAGGCTCTCCCTGTCCACCCTATCTAACCCTCTGATTATCTTATATGTCTCTATTATGTCACCTCTCAACCTTCTTCTCTCTAACGAAAACAGCCTCAAGTCCCTCAGCCTTTCCTCATAAGACATTCCTTCATCCCAGGCAACATCCCAGTAAATCTCCTCTGCACCCTTTCCAAAGCTTCCACATCCTTCTTATAATGCAGTGACCGGACCTGTACACAATACTCCAAGTGCGACTCAACAGAGTTTTGTACAGCTGCAGCATAACCTTACGGTTCTGGAACTCGATCCCTCTATTAATAAAAGCTAAAACACTGTATGCCTTCTTAATAACCCTGTCAACCTGGGTGGCAACTTTCAGCGATCTTTGTACCTGGACACCGAGATCTCTCTGCTCATCTACACTATCAAGAATCTTACCATTAGCCCAGTACTTTGCATTCCGGTTACTCTGACCAAAGTGAATCACCTCACACTTGCCCTTATTAAACTCCATTTGCCACCTCTCAGCCCAGCTCTGCAGCTTATCTATGTCTCTCTGTAACCTCCAACATCCGTTGTCACTATCCACAACTTCACCGACCATAGTGTTGTCTACAAATTTACTAACCCACCCTTCTATGCCCTCATCCAGGTCGTTTATAAAAATGACGAACAGCAGTGGACCCAACACCGACCCTTGCAGTACATCACTAGCAACTGGACTCCAGGATGAACATTTCCCATCAACCACCACCCTCTGTCTTCTTACAGCAAGCCAATTACTGATCCAAACTGCTAAATCTCCCACAATCCTATTCTTCTGCATTTTGTATAATAGCCTACTGTGGGGAACCTTATCGAACGCCTTGCTGAAATCCATATACACCACATCAACCGGTTTACTCTCATCTACCTGTTTGGTCACCTTCTCAAAGAACTCAATAAGATTTGTGAGGCACGACTTACCCTTTACAAAACCGTGCTGACTATCCCTAATCAAATTGTTCTTTTCTAGATGATTATAAACCCTATCTCTTATAACCTTTTCCAACACTTTACCAACAACTGAAGTAAGGCTCACTGGTCTATAATTAGCAGGGTTGTCTCTACTCCCCTTCTTGAACAGGGGAACCACATTTGCTATCCTCCAGTCTTCTCTGGCACTATTCCTGCAGACAATGTTGATTTAAAGATCAATGCCAAAGGCTCGGCAATCTCCTCCCTGGCTTCCCAGAGGATCCTAGGATAAATCCCATCCGGCCCAGGGGACTTATCTATTTTCATACTCTCCAGGATTTCTAATACCTCTTCCTTGTGAACCGCAATCCCACCTAGTCTAGTAGCCTGTACCTCAGTAATCTCCTCGTCAACATTGTTGTTTTCTAGAGTGAATACTGTCGAAAAATATTCATTTAGTGCTTCCCCTATCTCCACTGACTCCACACACAACTTCCACTACTGTCCTTGATTGGCCCTAATCTTACTCTCGTCATTCTTTTATTCCTTAAATACCTATAGAAAGCCTTAGGGTTTACCCTGATCCTATCCGCCAACAACTTCTCAAGTCTCCTCCTGGCTCTTCTGAGCTCTCTCTTTAGGTCTTTCCTGGCTACCTTGTAACCCTCAAGCACCCTAACTGAGCCTTCACATCTCATCCTAACATAAGCCTTCTTCTTCCTCTTGACCAGAGATTCCACTTCCTTCATAAACCACGGCTCCCGCGCTCTGCAGCTTCCTCCCTGCCTGACAGGTACATGCTTATCTCGGACATGCAGGAGCTTTTCCTTGAATAAGCTCCACATTTCTAATGTGCCCATCCCCTGCAGTTTCCTTCCCCATCCTATGCTTCCTAAATCTTGCCTAATCGCATCGTAATTGCCTTTCCCCCAGCTGTAACGCTTGCCCAGTGGTATACACTTATCCCTTTCTATCACTAAAGTGAACATAACAGAATTGTGATCGCTATCACCAAAGTGCTCACCTACTTCCAAGTTTAACACCTGGCCGGGCTCATTCCCCAGTACCAAATCTAATGTGGCTTTGCCCCTTGTTGGCCTGTCTACATACTGTGTCAGGAAGCCCTCCTGCACACACTGGACAAAAACTGACCCATCTATAGTACTCTTACTATAGTGTTCCCAGTCAATCCACACACACAAAGACACACTCACTCACACACACATTCACTCACATACAAACATAGAGACAGAATCACTCATTCACACACATACAGACACACACACACACACACACACACACACACACAATCACTCATTCACATATAAACACACAGACACAATCACTCATTCACATGTACACACCAAAAATCATTCATTCACAGACACAGATATACAATCACTCATGCACATACACACACACAATCACTCTTTCGCATGCACACAAAATCACACACAAAATCACTCATTCACACACACACACACACACACACACACAATCAATTACATGCACACACATTACATACACAATCAATCATTCACATACACACACACTGACTCATTCACGTACACACACATACACACACAATCACTCATTCACACATACAGACACACCCACAATCACTCATTCACATTCACACGCAGACACACTATCACTCATATGCGCACACACATGCAATAACTCATTCATATACACAAACATACAGACACACAGTAAGTCATTCACATACACTTACACATGCAGACGCACACAATCACTCATTCACATATACACAGACACATGCGCGTGCACACCCACAATTACTCATTCATGTACATACGCACAGAACCACTCATTCACATATACACAGACACATGTGGACACATGCCAACAATTACTCATTCATGTACACACACACAGAATTACTCATTCACATGAGTGCACACACACACACACTTATAGAAGCACTTATTCACATACACACAGACAAACACAATCACTCATTCACACGCGCACATACATAATCACTCATTCACATAAACACACATACACACACAGATACAATCACTCATTCACACACACAAAATCATTCATTCACATGCACGCACACAGACACAGAGACACAATCACTCATTCACATAAATACACATACACGTGCAATTACTCATTCGCATAAATGCATACGCTCGCTTATTCACATACATACACACACATCCACACAGAGACACACAATCACATATTTACTTGCACTCACATACATACACAATCACTCATTCACATACACACGCACACAATTACTTATTCACAAACACACACCCACACACACATGCACACACAGCGCATTCACACATATAGACAGACACTATACAATCATTTATTCACATATACACAGATAAATGTGCACACACACAATTACTCATTCACATACACACACACACACACCATTGCTCATTCGCACACACACACACAATCACTCATTCTCAAACACACACAGTCACTTATCTATATACACACACACAATCACTCATTCACAAAAATACACACACACATACAAACACACACACCTATCTCTTAGGCTGCTACCAGGAGCAACCATTTTATGTACAGTTTTATTAACCACAAAATGGCTTCTCAACGCAAAGTAACATAACAAAATGGCTTCAGGTTGCAAATTAACACTGTGTTTAAAATGCCCCCTCACCCAGCTAAAGGCAGCATTCCTGCATTGCTGAGCTAACTGAATCAAAGATAAAGCAGAACAATGGACCCTTCACAGTATGGAATTAACTAAGCTAGATAGGACATTACTAACCATCCCAGCTAACCTTCAAATGCAGGTGGGAAGAGATAATGTGTGGAAAACAACTTTGTTTCCCAGGAAATATCATTGGGTTAAACTGCCGTCCATGATGAAAGTGAAATTGCGCAGTTTCTCCAAGGAACACAGAAAGTCTTAACCTCTGTGCTGCTGGACTAACCTGTGCCTGGCATCGGAATAAACTGGGAAATCTTGATGTAGCAGATTGCATTCCTGTTGACTATTTGACCAATTGCGGAACCAAGAGACCCCTCCCGGGGGTTGAGATCTTCATATGATGCCGTGACTCGGATTTGGCACGGACAGATTGTGGACAGTGGTGTAAGAGCCTTGAGTCCTCCGCTATTGAGTGTTGAGGGTTCGGCCAACCAGACGTGAGTATTTCATATCCGTTTTGTTTTCCTCTCATTCAAGTAGTGGTTGACCTGACCCCTCTCCGTCTATTGTCCTAGTCCAGCCCGAATAAGGGTCTTGGCAAGGATAGGGTCAAGGGGACCCTATAAATTAAAGGGGGGAAGAAGTGAGAGAAAAGTCGAAAGGCTCGTGGATCTGAGGACAGGGTTGAGAAACAGATCCCAATAGGGTTCAGCACCCTTCAAAGAAAGAGAGAGAAAGAAAGGATTTGAGTCGTGAAACTCTAATTCAATCAGATCGGCGCTATCGGAATTCGGTAAATCGTTGTGCGCCAACAGGCGAAGGTTTTGAGTTGGGACTATGTGAAAGGAAGTCTGTTTGAAGATGGGGCATCACGTAGACAAGACAGAAGATCCGTCTTCTCTGTTAGTAAAAATATGCGAGAAGTTTCCAGGAAAGTCCAAAGCTTTTCGGAAACTTTCTGGCACCTTAAACAAAACATTGGATGGTGAGCAGTGGCCCCTAGGTGACTCTAAGTGTATCCAATTGGTTAAATCAGCCCGGCAATTGATTTGGCAGCAGAAATTGGCTCCAAAATGAAGAAACGAATTCGACTGTGGCGGCAATTTTGTGATGAAAATCACAAAGAATCAGTTTTGTGTTCAAAACGCCACTAACTTGGGAATCAAATTAATTACTGATGGTACCATGAAATCTATTGAGGTCATCAAAAAAAATGAATGTGCCCCAAGTTAAACGCCAACAGAAATGAAAGGAAAAGTCACTCATGGCCTGGTTAGCAAACAGAACTATCCAGTTCAATGGTTGGCTTTGGTTTAAGCGCGGGAGAAGATGGAAGTCCGGATTTAGGTGAATGTTCCTACCTAATCCCTGCCCCACCGCCTCCACCATCCCTGCCTAACTTGCAAGTGCATCCGAACGCACCCCTCGGATACTCCGGTCTCTGTCGGATCTGCACATTCAGGGCTCCAAGTGCCCCCTGCACTATCCCCTCCCCCAAAGACTGTTCAGCCTTCGGCAGATCAAACTGTTCCGCCTGATTCTCAAATTCCTGCAGCCTACCCTTGTGTTCTCCCACTCAGTTCTAACCCTCCCCCCCCCCCCACCCCCCGCAAACGTTGCTCCTTCTCCCCATTCCCCAGGTTAGCTTGGCAGCTGCAGCTCCAACCTAAGGTGTATGCTGCTGCTGTAGCCATCCCTGTTTCGCCACCCCGCTCCCCGGTTTACCGACCCTGTTGCTTGTCGTCAGCAGAAATTGAAACAGCGCCAATTCTTTCAACTTGTTCAGCGATTAGAAACCCCTTTGAGTTCCTCTTCTGAGGACTCAGGAGACAAAGTATCTGCATTAGGTATGTTCCCGATGAGAGAACTACTGAACCCACAGGCCTGCCATCCCAGTCAAAACTCCGCTATCTGTATTTACTGTCCCTGGAAACTACATGAAATTCTGTCCGATCCTCAGTAAGGACCACCACATCAGCAGTTCATTGATTTCCTAAGCACCACAATTAAAGTTTATGATGGCAATGCCCAGGATCTTTGGGCCTTGCTTCAACAAGTCCTCACCCGCTCTGAATATGCCGGCTTTACTGAACGTATTGGTCATGGTGATTTTCTTAGCCTGCTGGACACTCTTTCCTCATTCCTGATGAAGGGCTTATGCCCGAAACGTCGACTCTCCTGCTCCTTGGATGCTGCCTGACCTGCTGCGCTTTTCCAGCAACATATTTTCATCTCTAATGCTGTTGCCCAAGATGACAAGATGTTACCCTTGCTGCTGACATACTCACAAAACCGATTGACTTTACTCACATCCTCACCCCAAAAATTAGGAGTCTGCTGATGACTTCCTTGAATGCCTTAGAGAATGTTATTCCAGCAATCGGGTTTGGAATGCTATTAATGCTCAGTATAATTCTATGCTGTTAAACTGCCTGCCATCCTCTGTAGTCACAGCAGACAAAACAAACAACCTGGAATGGGTTGAAGCCACCCCTAATCAACTCCATCGTTCTATTAAGGCCTTATGGAAACAAACAGCAGAGCGAAGACAGACCACCGATCTGTGTAAAATCAGGATTTGTAGTCCAGGAGGAGGTATCTCAACAACAACCCATGTATCATAGTAGTGGCCCTGCACCCATTCGAAGCCACAGTCCTGCTTCCTCTTAGAGTCTGCCTCCCACCTATTTTAATTGTAAAAGCCTATATCACTAGGCCCGTGACTGCCCAATACGAAACTGCTTTACTTGCGACAGACCCCTCCATTGGGCCTCTTATTGCCCTAGAGGGGCAACAAAGGGGAATCAAGGAAGCTTGTAGGAGAATTACCCTCAGAACTCCCATGACAATTGGGTGAAACCTTCCAATTACAGTCATCCTCCACCACAAGCAAGAGGCAGAGGACAAATCACCAGTTTTTCACAAAATAATCCCTCTCCACAATGACTAAATAATTTTCCCCTATGGTCTGTGTCTTCCAAGCAGGAACCCACAGTCTTACTTAAAGTTAACAGCAAATGGTACCCTTTTCTGATCGACACAGGGGCCTTAATGCCTTCTATGAAACTTGAATTTGCCAATTTCTAAACAGACTAAGAAATTATCTGGGTTCCAAGGAGAAAGCTACAAGGTATCCACTTTCTGATCCAATCCCTGGCTATTCCCTGGACCATCGTTTTGTGATTACAACCACATTATCCTGAAATATAATGGGACGAGACTCTGCTTTCAAGTTAAACTTTCCTTCTCCCCTGATGGTGTCCAACTTGACGGCACGGTAGCACAGTGGTTAGCACTGCTGCCTCACAGCGCCAGAGATCCAGGTTCAATTCCTGCCTCAGTCGACTCTTTGTGTGGAGTTTGCACATTCTCCCCGTGTCTGTGTGGGTTTCCTCCGGGTGCTCCAGTTTCCTCCCACAATCCAAAGATGTGCGGGTCAGGTGAATTGGCCATGCTAAATTGCCCGTAGTGTTAGATTAGGAGTAAACGTAGGAGTATGGATGGGTTGCGCTTTGGCGGCTCAGTGTGGACTTGTTGGGCCAAAGGGCCTGTTTCCTCACTGTAAGTAATCTAATCTAATCTTGACTCTGACTCAGTTGAACGACTCCTGAAGAAGGGCTTATGCCCGAAACGTCGATTCTCCTGTTCCTTGGATGCTGCCTGACCTGCTGCGCTTTTCCAGCAACACATTTTCAGCTCTGATATCCAGCATCTGCAGACCTCACTTTCTCCGCCAACTGTATGTGTCCACTAAATCTCAATGGTGGTCACTTGACCTTGACCCTCAAGTGCCTGGAGGTCACATCACCCTTGCTTATGATTGGACAGGCCAAGACAAATTTCTTGTAGCTGTCTTTGCGGATTGGATTGGGACTGAATGGACTGTGCAGATTTTAGCTCGGGTCACCGGTGCAGAAGGTGAAGCAGATTCTGTTGAAATACCTCCTCACCTGTGGAAACAAGGGGACCCTACAGCCCCTCACATCACTCGGAAAGTTAACCCACCCCATCATGCTAAGGACCTGGGGACTATGGTCCACCGTGTAGTCACCAGAGCTGACCCACACTGCTATCTGCTGCAAAGGTTTCAAGAAGATATGACCATCCTCGACTACCCAACTCCTACCTCCTGCAATGCCACACTCCAACACCATGAGAGTCAGGACATCCCTGATTTAGTCAACCCTGGGCCGAAACATCATCCCACGGTGGACTCACTGATTGTGAACCCATTCAAATTGCCCTAAAACCATACGTTATTCTGCCATCCAATCGCCAATGCCCACTGAAACAATAGGCAATACCAAGCCCTTACTGCTGTAATTCTCCACCAAGGCATTCTAGTCTCTTATCAATTGTCCTGTTACACTCCAATCATGGCTGTCCCAAAGCCTGACAAGCCAGACCAATATAGGTTGGCTCAAGACCTAAGAGCTCTCAATGCCATTGTCCAGCCTCTTCATGCCCTGGTCCCAACCCCAGCTCATTTTTGTCCTCCATACCATCAGGTGCTAAATTTTTCGCCATTGTTGACCTCCAATATACCCTGTTCTCCTTTCCTCTTCATGAAAATAGCCAGTACCTACTCGCCTTTACTTTTAATGGACAACAGCTGACATGGACTCAACCAAACCTCAAGGCTTCAGTCACTCTCCAACCCTTTTCTAACCAACCTTGCAGAAACAACTAACCCTTACAAGTGGGTCTACACTGATACAATATATAGACGGCCTCCTCATCGCCAGTGTGGATGGAGAATCCAACTGCTCTGACGTTGTCCTCCTCCTGAAGCACTTGGGATATGTAGTCTCTCCACAGAAGGTTTCCATTGCACTACATCAGGTCAAGTTCCTAGGCCTCATCCTATCTGCTGACTCACGCTCCTTGGAACAAAACCGCATCACCCCTATTGTCAACTTCCCAGTCCTAACCACCGTAAGACAAGTGTGCCAATGGCTGGGCATGGTCAACTTCTGTAGGCAATGGATCCCCTCTGCAGCTCTCTTCAGGATGTCGAAGGGCCGACAAGAGGGGAGGCCACACTGGATCTGGTGCTTGGTAATGAACCAGGCCAGGTGTTTGAGTTAGTGGTAGGTGAGCACTTTGGAGAGAGTGACCATAATTCAGTTACGTTTATTTTAGCGATCGAAAGGGATAGGTACATGCCACAGGGCAAGAGTTATCGATGGGGCAAGGGCAGTTATAATGCGATTAGGCAAGAATTAGGATGCATAGAATGGGGTAGCAAAATGCAGGGGATGCAGACAATCGAAATGTGGAGCTAGTTTAAGGAACAGATATTGCATGTCCTTGATAGGTATGTCCCTGTCAGGCAGGGAGGAAGTAATAAGGTAAGGGAACCGTGGTTTACTACAGAAATTGCATCTCTTGTTAAGAAGAGGGAAGGAGGCAGCTTATGTGATGATGAGGCAAGATGGTTCAGATGAGGTGATGGAGAGTTGCAGATCAGCTCGGAAGGATTTAAAGAGAGAGTTAAGAAGAGCAAAGAGAGGACACGAGCAGTCTTTAGCAAACAGAATAAAGGAGAACCCTAAAGCTTTCTATAGGTATGTGAGGAATAAAAGGATGATTAGGGTAGGAATAAGGCCTGTCAAAGACACAAGTAGAAAGTTGAGTGTGGGCCCTGTGGAGATCAAAGAGGTGTTAAATGAACATTTCTCATCAGTGTTCATTCAGGAAAAGGAGAATATTGTAGAGGAGAAGAATGAGGTACGAGATATTAGTCTAGAAAGGATCAAGGTTAGTTACTCACAGGTGTTATGAATTCTAGAAGGAGTGAAAGTAGACAAGTCCCCTGGGCCAGATGGGATTTATCCGAGGATTCTCTGGGAAGCTAGGGAGGAGATAGCAGAGCTGTTGGCTTTGATATTTGAGTCGTCATTGTCTACAGGTTTAGTACCTGAGGACTGGAGGATTGCAAACATTGTGCCCTTATTCAAGAAGGACAGCAGAGATAACCCAGGTAATTATAGACCAGTGAGCCTTACTTCTGTTGTAGGAAAGGTTTTGGAAAGGACTGTAAGAGATATATAATCATCTAGCAAACGACAATGTGATTTCAGATAGTCAACATGGTTTTGTCAAGGGTAGGTCATGTCTCACAAACCTTATTGAGTATTTTTGAGAAGGTGACCAAGCATGGAGATGAGGGTAGGGCAGTTGACGTGGTATACATGGACTTCAGTAAAGCCTTTGATAAGGTTCCACATGGTAGGCTGTTGGAGAAAATGCAGAGGCATGGAATTGATGGTGGTTTAGCAGTTTGGGTTAGAAACTAGCTTTCTGAAAGAAGGCAGCGAGAAGTGGTTGATGGAAAATATTCAGTCTGGAGTCCAGTTACTAGTGGTGTGTCACAAGGATCTGTTTTGGGACCACTGCTGTCTGTCATTTTTATAAATGACTTGGACGCAGGCATAGGTGGATGGGTTATTTGCAGATGACACTAAAGTCAGTGGAGTAGTGGACAGTGTGGAAGAATGTTACAGGTTGCAGGGGGACTTGGATAAACAGCAGCATTGGGCTGAGAGGTGGCAAATGGAGTTCAATGTAGATAAATGTGAGGTGATGCACTTTGAGAAGAATAACAGGAAGGCAGGGTACTGGGTCAATGGAAAGATTCTTGGTAGTGTGGATGTGCAGAGGGATCTTGGAGTCCATGTACATAGATCCCTGAAAGTTGCCACCTTGGTGGATAGTGCTGTTAAGAAGGCATACGGTGTGTTAGGTTTCATTGGTAGAGGGATTGAGTTCCGGAACCGCAATATCACGCTGCAACTATACAAAACGCTGGTGCGGCCACACTTGGAATATTGTGTGCAGTTCTGGTCCCCATATTTCGGGAAGGATGTGGAAGCATTGGCAATAGGTGCAGAGGAGATTTACCAGGATGTTGCCTGGTCTGGAGGGAAGGTCTTATGAGGAAAGGCTGAGAGACTTGGGTCTGTTCTCATTGGAGAGAAGAAGGGATTTAATAGAGACACACAAGACGATGAGAGGATTAGATAGGGGAGACAGTGAGAGTCTGTTTCTTAGGATGATGATGATGTCAGCGTGTACGAGGGGGCATAACTACAAATTGAGGGGTGATAGATTTAAGACAGATGTCAGAGGCAGGTTCTTTACCCAGAGAGTGGTAAGGGTGTGGAATGCCCTCCCTGCTAATGTAGTTACCTCAGTCACATTAGGGAGATTTAAACAATCCTTAGATAAACAGGTGAATGATTTCAGGATAGTGTAGGGGGATGAGAATAGTTCACAGCTCGGCGCAACATCGAGGGCCGAAGGGCCTGTTCTGCGCTGTATTGTTCTATGTTCTATGTTAGATTACGTTCACAAACAGACACTCACATGTACACACAATCACTCATTCACATGCACAGACACACAAAATAACTCATTCACATACACACACACATACAGACACACAGAATCACTCATTCACATATATACAGACACACACACAATTACTCATTCACGTATGCAAACAGAATCACTCATTTACATGTGCACACACACTCACACAAGTGCTCATTCACATACACACACACACGAGCTCTTTCACATACACACACAATCACTCATTCACACACAAACAGACGCACAATCAATCATTCACAGATGCACACATATGCACACAATCACTCTTTCACACATACAGACATACACTATCACTCATTCACAAACACACATGCACACAATCACTCATTCAAAGACACACACATTACACGCACACACACGTACAATCACTCATTCACATACACACACATACTCATTCACATACACATAATCACTCATTCACAAACACATACAGATACAGTCACTCAGTCACGTACACTCACACATACACAATCACTCATTCACATATACATTCACAGCACGCACACATTCACTCAATCACATATACTCACACAATTACTCATTCACACACACAGACATGCACACAATCACTCTTCCACACATACCAACACACACTAACACTCATTCACAAACACACACACGCACAATCACTCATTCACATACACACACATACTCATTCACATACACATAATCACTCATTCACAAACACATACAGATACAGTCACTCAGTCACGTACACTCACATATACACAATCACTCATTCACATATACATTCACAGCACGCACGCATTCACTCAATCACATATACTCACACAAACAATTACTCATTCACACACACAGACATGAACACAATCACTCTTCCACACATACCAACACACACTAACACTCATTCACAAACACACACACACGCACAATCACTCATTCGCGTATACATACACAGCACACACACGCATTCACTTATTCACATATACTCACACACATGCATGTACACACACACAATTACTCAACCACACACACACACATGCACACACTCTTTCACATATACACACACAATCACTTATTCACAAATGCACACATACTCATTCACAAACACACGCACACACACTCATTCACATATACTCATACAAGCACACACACACTCTTACAACTATTCACACACCCAATCACTCTTTCATATACACATACACAATCACACACACACAATCACTCATTCTCGCACACACAAATTCATACATGTACACACACACAATCACTCATTCACAGACACACACATTACACACCCACCCACACATAGATACAATCACTCATTCACATACACTCACATGCACACACACACTATCGCTCATTCACATATACATACGCAGCACACACATTCACTCATTCACATATACTCACACACACATGCACGCACACACAATCACTCATTTTCACACACACAAATTCACATACAGACAGACACACAATCACTCATTCACATATACACACACAATTACTCATTCACATGCGCGTACACACATGCAATCACCTTTTCACAAAGATACGCACACACACAGTCTCTCATTCACATACACACAGACACAATCACTCATTCACAGAGAAACACAGACACACAATCACTTATTCTCTTACACACACATACACACAATCACTCATTCTCATACACACACATACACATAATGATTCACATACATCGATGCGTGCATACACACATGCACAATCACTCATTCACATACACACACTTATGCACACAATCACTCATTCACATATGCAGACACACACCCAACCATTCATTTACGTACATATACACACTCACACACAATCACTCATTCACATGTCCACACTTATGCACACAATCACTCATTCACATACATACATAGACACACATACACAATCACTCATTCACATACACTCACACGCAATCACCCATTCACATACACACTCATAATCACTCATTCACATACACACACACAGCGTCAATCATTCACATACTAGCATACAGGCACACACACAATCACTCATACACATATACATGCATGCACGCACACACATGCACAATCAATCATTCACACACATTCATACATGGACACGTGCACGCAATCACTCATTCACATACACACACATACACAATCACTTATTCACATTAAGATATACACACACTCACGCACATGCATTCACTCATAGACATACAGACACACACACAATCACTCATTCGCAAAGACACACACCACAGACACACAATCACTCATTCACATATACACACGCAAACACAATCACTCATTCACCAACACACACATAATCACTCATTCACACATACACACACACAGGCAGAATCATTCATGGGGTGTAGGTGTTGCTCGCTGAGCTGTAGGTTTGATATCCAGACGTCTCATTACCTGGCTAGGTAACATCATCAGTGGGGACCTCCAAGTGAAGCGAAGCTCTTGTCTCCTGCTTTCTATTTATATCTTTCTCCTGGATGGGGTTCCTGGGGTTTGTGGTGATGTCATTTCCTGTTGGTTTTCTGAGGGGTTGATAAATGGTATCTAGATCTATGTGTTTGTTTATGGTGTTGTGGTTGGAGTGCCAGGCCTCTAGGAATTCTCTGGCATGTCTTTGCTTAGCCTGTCCCAGGATAGATGTGTTGTCCCAGTCGAAGTGGTGTTTTCTCCATCTGTGTGTAGGCCCCCTCTCTCCCTCGTAGCCCTACACACGGATGAAAAACAATACCACTTCGACCAGGACAACACATCCCTCCTGAGACAGGCTAAGCAAAGGCATGCCAGAGAATTCCTAGAGGCCTGGCACTCCAACCACAACGCCATAAACAAACACATAGATCTAGATGCCATCTATCAACCCCTCAGACAACGAACAGGAAATGACATCACCACAAACCCCAGGAACCCCATCCAGGAGAAAGATATAAATAGAAAGCAGGAGACAACAGCTTCGCTTCACTTGGAGGTCGCCACTGATGATGTTACCTAGCCAGGTAATGGAACGTCTGGATATCAAACCTACAGCTCAGCGAGCAACACCTACACCCTCAACCTCAACCTGAGCTACAAACCTTCACAAACCTTACAGAATCATTCATTCACATAGACAAACGCACACATACACACAATCACTCTTTCACAAACTCACACACACACATACATACAATGAATCATTACATGCACACACATACGAAGACAGACGCAATCACTCCTTCACAAATACACACACACAGACACACAACCTCTTATTCACACATACAGAGTCACAAAATCACTCATTCACAAACGCACACACTAACACAAACATACACAATCACTCTTTCACATACACACGCATGTGCACGTGCACACACGCAGTCATTCTCATGTACACACAATCACACATTCACATACACACATACACGCAATCTCTCATTCACATATACACACACATTCATTCACATATACATACACACACTCATTGACATATATGTACTCACTCGCTCGCGCACACAGACACATACACACACACTCACTCACTCAGATTCTCTCTCGCTCTCTCTCTCTCTCCAGCTCAGACAAGCACAGCCAAAGCTGTAATCACACAAACACCCAGATGCAGTCACTGGTAGGAAAACACACTTCGGCCATGAGCTCACCTCTTTCTAGCTCCAAATCCAGACACATATTCCGACGGTGACAGCACTCTGGGAACCGCATTGCACCATATTCTTGGCCAGTAAACCAATTAATCATCATCTTCAGGGGTCCTTTCACATAGGCAAGGCCGACCAGAATTCCTGCTAGATGGCCAACGAAAGAAGATCTGAATTCAAGAGAAATAAGATAAAGAGTTCGAATCGTACAACAACCTGCACAACAAGCAGAGTACGCCAGTGTCACACCCGTCCCCACCAGTACTGTACCCCAGTGTTATACCGTGACAGACCTGTCCCTATCAGTACTGTACCCCAGTGTTATACAGTGACAGACCTGTCCCTATCAGTACTGTACCCCAGTGTTATACAGGGACAGACCTGTCCCTATCAGTACTGTACCCCAGTGTTATACAGGGACAGACCTGTCCCTATCAGTCCAGTACCCCAGTGTGATACAGGGACAGACCTGTCCCCACCAGTGCTGTACCCCAGTGTTATACAGTGACAGACCCGTCCCCACCAGTACTGGACCCCAGTGTTATACAGTGACAGACCTGTCCCCACCAGTACTGTACCCCAGTGTTATACAGTGACAGACCTGTCCCCCACCAGTACTGTACCCCAGTGTTATACAGTGAAAGACCTGTCCCCCACCAGTACTGTACCCCAGTGTTATACAGTGACAGACCTGTCCCCACCAGTACTGTACCCCAGTGTTATACAGTGTCAGACCGGTCCCCACCAGTACTGTACCCCAGTGTTGTACAGTGACAGACCTGTCCCCACCAGTACTGTACCCCAGTGTTATACAGTGACAGACCTGTCCCCACCAGTACTGTAACCCAGTGTTATACAGTGACAGACCTGTCCCCCACCAGTACTGTACCACAGTGTTATACAATGTCAGACCGGTCCCCACCAGTACTGTACCCCAGTGTTGTACAGTGACAGACCTGTCCCCACCAGTACTGTGCCCCAGTGTTATACAGTGACAGACCTGTCCCCACCAGTACTGTACCCCAGTGTTATACAGGGACAGACCGGCCCCCACCAGTACTGTACCCCAGTGTTATACAGTGACAGACCTGTCCACACCAGTACTGTACCCCAGTGTTTTACAGGGAGAGACCTGACCCCACCGGTACTGTACCCCAGTGTTATACAGGGACAGACCTGTCCCCCACCAGTACTGTACTCCAGTGTTGCACAGTGACAGACCTGTCCCCCACCAGTACTGTACTCCAGTGTTATACAGTGACAGACCTGTCCCCACCAGTACTGTACTCCACTGTTATACAGGGACAGACCCGTCCCCACCAGTACTGTACCCCCGTGTTACACCGTGACAGACCTGGCCCCACCAGTACTGTATCCAAGTGTTATACAGTGACAGACCTGGCCCCACCAGTACTGTACCCCACTGTTATACAGGGACAGACCTGTCACACCTGTACTGTATTCCTGTGATGTACAGTGACAGACCTGTCCCCACCAGTACTGTACCCCAGTGTTATACAGTGACAGACCTGTCCACACCTGTACTGTACCCCAGAGTTATACAGTGACAGACCTGTCCACACTAGTACTGTACCCCAGTGTTTTACAGTGAAAGACCTGTCCCCATCAGTACTGTACCCTAGTGTTATGCAGTGACAGACCTGTTCCCACCAGTACTGCACCCCAGTATTATACAGTGACAGACCTGTCCCCCACCAGTACTGTACCCCAGTGTTATACAGTGACAGAGCAGTCCCCATCATTACTGTACCCCAGTGTTATACAGTGACAGACCTGTCCCCATCAGTACTGTACCCTAATGTTATACAGCGACAGATCTGTCCCCACCAGTACTATACACCCGTGTTATACAGTGACAGACCTGTCCCCATCAGTACTGTACCCCAGTGTTACACAGTGACAGACCTGTCCCTACAACTACTTTACCCCAGCATTATACAGCGACAGACCTATCCCCCACCAGTACTGTACCCCAGTGTTATAGAGTGAATGACATGTCCACCCCAGCACTGTCATCCCGTCTTATACAGTGACAGAATGTCCCCACCAGTACTGTACCCCAGAGTTATACAGTGACAGACCTGTCCCCACCAGTACTGAACCCCAGTGTTATACAGTGACAGACCTGTCCCCACCAGTACTGTACCCCAGTGTTATACAGTGACAGATCTGTCCCCACCAGTACTGTACCCCAGTGTTATACAGTGACAGACCTGTCTGCTCCAGTATTGTACCGCAGTGTTATACAGCGACAGAGCTGTCCCCATCAGTACCGTACCCTAATGTTATACAGTGACAGACCCGTCCCCACCAGTCCTGTACCCCAGTGTTATACAGGGACAGACCTGTCCCCACTAGTACTGTACCCCAGTGTTATACAGTGACAGACCTGTCCCCATCAGTACTGTACCCTAATGTTATACAGTGACAGACCCGTCCCCACCAGTCCTGTACCCCAGTGTTATACAGGGACAGACCTGTCCCCACCAGTACTGTACCCCAGTGTTATACAGAGACAGACCTGTCCCCACCAGTACTGTACCCCAGTGTTACACAGTGACAGACCTGTCCGCACTAGTACTGTACCCCAGTGTGATACAGTGACAGACCTGTCCTCACTAGTACTGTACCCCAGTGTTTTACAGGGAGAGACCTGTCCCCAC
The DNA here is from genome assembly GCF_020745735.1 of Hemiscyllium ocellatum. NCBI lineage: Eukaryota > Metazoa > Chordata > Chondrichthyes > Orectolobiformes > Hemiscylliidae > Hemiscyllium > Hemiscyllium ocellatum. The sequence goes on from NC_083444.1 coordinate 25,178,490, forward strand.
CAGTACTGTACCCCAGTGTTATACAGTGACAGACCTGTCCCCATCAGTACGGTACCCCAGTGTTATACAGTGACGGACCTGTCCCCACAGTACTGTACCCCAGTGTTATACAGTGACAGACCTGTCCCCACCAGTACTGTACCCCAGTGTTATACAGTGACAGACCTGTCCCCACCTGTACTGTACCCCTGTGTTATACAGGGACAGACCTGTCCGCACCAGTACTGTACCCCAGTGTTATACAGGGACAGACCTGTCCCCACCAGTACTGTACCCCAGTGTTATACAGTGTCTGACCCGTCCACACCTGTACTGTACCCCAGTGTTATACAGGGACAGACCTGTCCCCCACCAGTACTGTACTCCAGTGTTGCACAGTGACAGACCTGTCCCCCACCAGTACTGTACTCCAGTGTTATACAGTGACAGACCTGTCCCCACCAGTACTGTACCCCACTGTTATACAGGGACAGACCCGTCCCCACCAGTACTGTACCCCCGTGTTACACCGTGACAGACCTGGCCCCACCAGTACTGTATCCAAGTGTTATACAGTGACAGACCTGGCCCCACCAGTACTGTACCCCACTGTTATACAGGGACAGACCTGTCACACCTGTACTGTATTCCTGTGATGTACAGTGACAGACCTGTCCCCACCAGTACTGTACCCCAGTGTTATACAGTGACAGACCTGTCCACACCTGTACTGTACCCCAGAGTTATACAGTGACAGACCTGTCCACACTAGTACTGTACCCCAGTGTTTTACAGTGAAAGACCTGTCCCCATCAGTACTGTACCCTAGTGTTATGCAGTGACAGACCTGTTCCCACCAGTACTGCACCCCAGTATTATACAGTGACAGACCTGTCCCCCACCAGTACTGTACCCCAGTGTTATACAGTGACAGAGCAGTCCCCATCATTACTGTACCCCAGTGTTATACAGTGACAGACCTGTCCCCATCAGTACTGTACCCTAATGTTATACAGCGACAGACCTGTCCCCACCAGTACTATACACCCGTGTTATACAGTGACAGACCTGTCCCCATCAGTACTGTACCCCAGTGTTACACAGTGACAGACCTGTCCCTACAACTACTTTACCCCAGCATTATACAGCGACAGACCTATCCCCCACCAGTACTGTACCCCAGTGTTATAGAGTGAATGACATGTCCACCCCAGCACTGTCATCCCGTCTTATACCGTGACAGAATGTCCCCACCAGTACTGTACCCCAGAGTTATACAGTGACAGACCTGTCCCCACCAGTACTGAACCCCAGTGTTATACAGTGACAGACCTGTCCCCACCAGTACTGAACCCCAGTGTTATACAGTGACAGACCTGTCCCCACCAGTACTGTACCCCAGTGTTATACAGAGACAGACCTGTCCCCACCAGTACTGTACCCCAGTGTTACACAGTGACAGACCTGTCCGCACTAGTACTGTACCCCAGTGTGATACAGTGACAGACCTGTCCTCACTAGTACTGTACCCCAGTGTTTTACAGGGAGAGACCTGTCCCCACCAGTACTGTACCCCAGTGTTATACAGTGACAGACCTGTCCCCATCAGTACGGTACCCCAGTGTTATACAGTGACGGACCTGTCCCCACAGTACTGTACCCCAGTGTTATACAGTGACAGACCTGTCCCCACCAGTACTGTACCCCAGTGTTATACAGTGACAGACCTGTCCCCACCTGTACTGTACCCCTGTGTTATACAGGGACAGACCTGTCCGCACCAGTACTGTACCCCAGTGTTATACAGGGACAGACCTGTCCCCACCAGTACTGTACCCCAGTGTTATACAGTGTCTGACCCGTCCACACCTGTACTGTACCCCAGTGTTATACAGGGACAGACCTGTCCCCCACCAGTACTGTACTCCAGTGTTGCACAGTGACAGACCTGTCCCCCACCAGTACTGTACTCCAGTGTTATACAGTGACAGACCTGTCCCCACCAGTACTGTACCCCACTGTTATACAGGGACAGACCCGTCCCCACCAGTACTGTACCCCCGTGTTACACCGTGACAGACCTGGCCCCACCAGTACTGTATCCAAGTGTTATACAGTGACAGACCTGGCCCCACCAGTACTGTACCCCACTGTTATACAGGGACAGACCTGTCACACCTGTACTGTATTCCTGTGATGTACAGTGACAGACCTGTCCCCACCAGTACTGTACCCCAGTGTTATACAGTGACAGACCTGTCCACACCTGTACTGTACCCCAGAGTTATACAGTGACAGACCTGTCCACACTAGTACTGTACCCCAGTGTTTTACAGTGAAAGACCTGTCCCCATCAGTACTGTACCCTAGTGTTATGCAGTGACAGACCTGTTCCCACCAGTACTGCACCCCAGTATTATACAGTGACAGACCTGTCCCCCACCAGTACTGTACCCCAGTGTTATACAGTGACAGAGCAGTCCCCATCATTACTGTACCCCAGTGTTATACAGTGACAGACCTGTCCCCATCAGTACTGTACCCTAATGTTATACAGCGACAGACCTGTCCCCACCAGTACTATACACCCGTGTTATACAGTGACAGACCTGTCCCCATCAGTACTGTACCCCAGTGTTACACAGTGACAGACCTGTCCCTACAACTACTTTACCCCAGCATTATACAGCGACAGACCTATCCCCCACCAGTACTGTACCCCAGTGTTATAGAGTGAATGACATGTCCACCCCAGCACTGTCATCCCGTCTTATACCGTGACAGAATGTCCCCACCAGTACTGTACCCCAGAGTTATACAGTGACAGACCTGTCCCCACCAGTACTGAACCCCAGTGTTATACAGTGACAGACCTGTCCCCACCAGTACTGAACCCCAGTGTTATACAGTGACAGACCTGTCCCCACCAGTACTGTACCCCAGTGTTATACAGTGACAGACCTGTCTGCTCCAGTATTGTACCGCAGTGTTATACAGCGACAGAGCTGTCCCCATCAGTACCGTACCCTAATGTTATACAGTGACAGACCCGTCCCCACCAGTCCTGTACCCCAGTGTTATACAGGGACAGACCTGTCCCCACTAGTACTGTACCCCAGTGTTATACAGTGACAGACCTGTCCCCATCAGTACTGTACCCTAATGTTATACAGTGACAGACCCGTCCCCACCAGTCCTGTACCCCAGTGTTATACAGGGACAGACCTGTCCCCACCAGTACTGTACCCCAGTGTTATACAGTGACAGACCTGTCCCCACGAGTACTGTACCCCAGTGTTATACAGTGACAGACCTGTCCCCACGAGTGCTGTACCCCTGTGTTATACAGTGATAGACCTGTCCCCACCAGTACTGTACCCCAGTGTTATACAGTGACAGACCTGTCCCCATCAGTACTGTACCCTAATGTTATACAGTGACAGACCCGTCCCCATCAGTCCTGTACCCCAGTGTTATACAGGGACAGACCTGTCCCCACCAGTACGGTACCCCAGTGTTATACAGTGACAGACATGTCCCCACCAGTACTGTACCCCAGTGTTACACAGTGACAGACCTGTCCGCACTAGTACTGTACCCCAGTGTTATACAGTGACAGACCTGTCCTCACTAGTACTGTACCCCAGTGTTTTACAGGGAGAGACCTGTCCCCACCTGTACTGTACCCCAGTGTTATACAGTGACGGACCTGTCCCCACAGTACTGTACCCCAGTGTTATACAGTGACAGACCTGTCCCCACCAGTACTGTACCCCAGTGTTATGCAGTGACAGACCTGTTCCCACCAGTACTGCACCCCAGTGTTATACAGGGACAGACCTGTTCCCACCAGTACTGTACCCCAGTGTTATACAGCGACAGACCTGTCCCCACCAGTACTGTACCCGAGTGTTATACAGTGACAGACCTGTCCCCACCAGTACTGTACTGCAGTGTTATACAGTGACTGACCTGTCCCCATCAGTACTGTACCCTAATGTTATACAGTGACAGACCCGTCCCCACCAGTCCTGTACCCCAGTGTTATACAGGGACAGACCTGTCCCCACCAGTAGTGTACCCCAGTGTTATACAGTGACAGACCTGTCCCCATCAGTACTGTACCCTAATGTTATACAGTGACAGACCCGTCCCCATCAGTCCTGTACCCCAGTGTTATACAGTGTCAGACCTGTCCCCACCAGTACTGTACCCCAGTGTTATACAGTGACAGACCTGTCCCCACCAGTACTGTACCCCAGTGTTACACAGTGACAGACCTGTCCGCACTAGTACTGTACCCCAGTGTTATACAGTGACAGACCTGTCCTCACTAGTACTGTACCCCAGTGTTTTACAGGGAGAGACCTGTCCCCACCAGTACTGTACCCCAGTGTTATACAGTGACAGACCTGTCCCCATCAGTACTGTACCCTAATGTTATACAGTGACAGACCCGTCCCCATCAGTCCTGTACCCCAGTGTTATACAGTGTCAGACCTGTCCCCACCAGTACTGTACCCCAGTGTTATACAGTGACAGACCCGTCCCCACCAGTCCTGTACCCCAGTGTTATACAGGGACAGACCTGTCCCCACCAGTAGTGTACCCCAGTGTTATACAGTGACAGACCTGTCCCCATCAGTACTGTACCCTAATGTTATACAGTGACAGACCCGTCCCCATCAGTCCTGTACCCCAGTGTTATACAGTGTCAGACCTGTCCCCACCAGTACTGTACCCCAGTGTTATACAGTGACAGACCTGTCCCCATCAGTACTGTACCCCAGTGTTACACAGTGACAGACCTGTCCGCACTAGTACTGTACCCCAGTGTTATACAGTGACAGACCTGTCCTCACTAGTACTGTACCCCAGTGTTTTACAGGGAGAGACCTGTCCCCACCAGTACTGTACCCCAGTGTTATACAGTGACAGACCTGTCCCCACAGTACTGTACCCCAGTGTTATACAGTGACAGACCTGTCCCCACCAGTACTGTACCCCAGTGTTATACAGTGACAGACATGTCCCCACCAGTACTGTACCCCAGTGTTATACAGTGACAGACCTGTCCCCACCAGTACTGTACCCCACTGTTATACAGGGACAGACCCGTCCCCACCAGTACTGTACCCCCGTGTTACACCGTGACAGACCTGGCCCCACCAGTACTGTATCCAAGTGTTATACAGTGACAGACCTGGCCCCACCAGTACTGTACCCTAATGTTATACAGTGACAGACCCGTCCCCACCAGTACTGTACCCCACTGTTATACAGGGACAGACCCGTCCCCACCAGTACTGTACCCCCGTGTTACACCGTGACAGACCTGGCCCCACCAGTACTGTATCCAAGTGTTATACAGTGACAGACCTGGCCCCACCAGTACTGTACCCCACTGTTATACAGGGACAGACCTGTCACACCTGTACTGTATTCCTGTGATGTACAGTGACAGACCTGACCCCACCAGTACTGTACCCCAGTGTTATACAGTGACAGACCTGTCCCCACCAGTACTGTACCCCAGTGTTATACAGTGACAGACCCGTCCCCACCAGTCCTGTCCTAGTGTTATACAGGGACAGACCTGTCCCCACCAGTAGTGTACCCCAGTGTTATACAGTGACAGACCTGTCCCCATCAGTACTGTACCCTAATGTTATACAGTGACAGACCCGTCCCCATCAGTCCTGTACCCCAGTGTTATACAGTGTCAGACCTGTCCCCACCAGTACTGTACCCCAGTGTTATACAGTGACAGACCTGTCCCCATCAGTACTGTACCCCAGTGTTACACAGTGACAGACCTGTCCGCACTAGTACTGTACCCCAGTGTTATACAGTGACAGACCTGTCCTCACTAGTACTGTACCCCAGTGTTTTACAGGGAGAGACCTGTCCCCACCAGTACTGTACCCCAGTGTTATACAGTGACAGACCTGTCCCCACAGTACTGTACCCCAGTGTTATACAGTGACAGACATGTCCCCACCAGTACTGTACCCCAGTGTTATACAGTGACAGACCTGTCCCCACCAGTACTGTACCCCACTGTTATACAGGGACAGACCCGTCCCCACCAGTACTGTACCCCCGTGTTACACCGTGACAGACCTGGCCCCACCAGTACTGTATCCAAGTGTTATACAGTGACAGACCTGGCCCCACCAGTACTGTACCCCACTGTTATACAGGGACAGACCTGTCACACCTGTACTGTATTCCTGTGATGTACAGTGACAGACCTGACCCCACCAGTACTGTACCCCAGTGTTATACAGTGACAGACCTGTCCACACCAGTACTGTACCCCAGAGTTATACAGTGACAGACCTGTCCCCACAGTACTGTACCCCAGTGTTATACAGTGACAGACCTGTCCCCACCAGTACTGTACCCCAGTGTTATGCAGTGACAGACCTGTTCCCACCAGTACTGCACCCCAGTGTTATACAGGGACAGACCTGTTCCCACCAGTACTGTACCCCAGTGTTATACAGCGACAGACCTGTCCCCACCAGTACTGTACCCGAGTGTTATACAGTGACAGACCTGTCCCCACCAGTACTGTACTGCAGTGTTATACAGTGACTGACCTGTCCCCATCAGTACTGTACCCTAATGTTATACAGTGACAGACCCGTCCCCACCAGTCCTGTACCCCAGTGTTATACAGGGACAGACCTGTCCCCACCAGTAGTGTACCCCAGTGTTATACAGTGACAGACCTGTCCCCATCAGTACTGTACCCTAATGTTATACAGTGACAGACCCGTCCCCATCAGTCCTGTACCCCAGTGTTATACAGTGTCAGACCTGTCCCCACCAGTACTGTACCCCAGTGTTATACAGTGACAGACCTGTCCCCACCAGTACTGTACCCCAGTGTTACACAGTGACAGACCTGTCCGCACTAGTACTGTACCCCAGTGTTATACAGTGACAGACCTGTCCTCACTAGTACTGTACCCCAGTGTTTTACAGGGAGAGACCTGTCCCCACCAATACTGTACCCCAGTGTTATACAGTGACAGACCTGTCCCCATCAGTACTGTACCCTAATGTTATACAGTGACAGACCCGTCCCCATCAGTCCTGTACCCCAGTGTTATACAGTGTCAGACCTGTCCCCACCAGTACTGTACCCCAGTGTTATACAGTGACAGACCCGTCCCCACCAGTCCTGTACCCCAGTGTTATACAGGGACAGACCTGTCCCCACCAGTAGTGTACCCCAGTGTTATACAGTGACAGACCTGTCCCCATCAGTACTGTACCCTAATGTTATACAGTGACAGACCCGTCCCCATCAGTCCTGTACCCCAGTGTTATACAGTGTCAGACCTGTCCCCACCAGTACTGTACCCCAGTGTTATACAGTGACAGACCTGTCCCCATCAGTACTGTACCCCAGTGTTACACAGTGACAGACCTGTCCGCACTAGTACTGTACCCCAGTGTTATACAGTGACAGACCTGTCCTCACTAGTACTGTACCCCAGTGTTTTACAGGGAGAGACCTGTCCCCACCAGTACTGTACCCCAGTGTTATACAGTGACAGACCTGTCCCCACAGTACTGTACCCCAGTGTTATACAGTGACAGACCTGTCCCCACCAGTACTGTACCCCAGTGTTATACAGTGACAGACATGTCCCCACCAGTACTGTACCCCAGTGTTATACAGTGACAGACCTGTCCCCACCAGTACTGTACCCCACTGTTATACAGGGACAGACCCGTCCCCACCAGTACTGTACCCCCGTGTTACACCGTGACAGACCTGGCCCCACCAGTACTGTATCCAAGTGTTATACAGTGACAGACCTGGCCCCACCAGTACTGTACCCCACTGTTATACAGGGACAGACCTGTCACACCTGTACTGTATTCCTGTGATGTACAGTGACAGACCTGACCCCACCAGTACTGTACCCCAGTGTTATACAGTGACAGACCTGTCCCCACCAGTACTGTACCCCAGTGTTATACAGTGACAGACCCGTCCCCACCAGTCCTGTCCTAGTGTTATACAGGGACAGACCTGTCCCCACCAGTAGTGTACCCCAGTGTTATACAGTGACAGACCTGTCCCCATCAGTACTGTACCCTAATGTTATACAGTGACAGACCCGTCCCCATCAGTCCTGTACCCCAGTGTTATACAGTGTCAGACCTGTCCCCACCAGTACTGTACCCCAGTGTTATACAGTGACAGACCTGTCCCCATCAGTACTGTACCCCAGTGTTACACAGTGACAGACCTGTCCGCACTAGTACTGTACCCCAGTGTTATACAGTGACAGACCTGTCCTCACTAGTACTGTACCCCAGTGTTTTACAGGGAGAGACCTGTCCCCACCAGTACTGTACCCCAGTGTTATACAGTGACAGACCTGTCCCCACAGTACTGTACCCCAGTGTTATACAGTGACAGACATGTCCCCACCAGTACTGTACCCCAGTGTTATACAGTGACAGACCTGTCCCCACCAGTACTGTACCCCACTGTTATACAGGGACAGACCCGTCCCCACCAGTACTGTACCCCCGTGTTACACCGTGACAGGCCTGGCCCCACCAGTACTGTATCCAAGTGTTATACAGTGACAGACCTGGCCCCACCAGTACTGTACTCCACTGTTATACAGGGACAGACCTGTCACACCTGTACTGTATTCCTGTGATGTACAGTGACAGACCTGACCCCACCAGTACTGTACCCCAGTGTTATACAGTGACAGACCTGTCCACACCAGTACTGTACCCCAGAGTTATACAGTGACAGACCTGTCCACACTAGTACTGTACCCCAGTGTTTTACAGTGAAAGACCTGTCCCCATCAGTACTGTACCCTAGTGTTATGCAGTGACAGACCTGTTCCCACCAGTACTGCACCCCAGTATTATACAGTGACAGACCTGTCCCCCACCAGTACTGTACCCCAGTGTTATACAGTGACAGAGCAGTCCCCATCATTACTGTACCCCAGTGTTATACAGTGACAGACCTGTCCCCATCAGTACTGTACCCTAATGTTATACAGCGACAGATCTGTCCCCACCAGTACTATAAACCCGTGTTATACAGTGACAGACCTGTCCCCATCAGTACTGTACCCCAGTGTTACACAGTGACAGACCTGTCCCTACAACTACTTTACCCCAGCATTATACAGCGACAGACCTATCCCCCACCAGTACTGTACCCCAGTGTTATACAGTGACAGACCTGTCCCCATCAGTACTGTACCCCAGTGTTATACAGTGACAGACCTGTCCCCACCAGTACTGTACCCCAGTGTTATACAGTGACAGACCTGTCCCTACAACTACTTTACCCCAGCATTATACAGCGACAGACCTATCCCCCACCAGTACTGTACCCCAGTGTTATAGAGTGAATGACATGTCCACCCCAGCACTGTCATCCCGTCTTATACCGTGACAGAATGTCCCCACCAGTACTGTACCCCAGTGTTATACAGTGACAGAATGTCCCCACCAGTACTGAACCCCAGTGTTATACAGTGACAGACCTGTCCCCACCAGTACTGAACCCCAGTGTTATACAGTGACAGACCTGTCCCCACCAGTACTGTACCCCAGTGTTATACAGTGACAGATCTGTCCCCACCAGTACTGTACCCCAGTGTTATACAGTGACAGACCTGTCTGCTCCAGTATTGTACCGCAGTGTTATACAGCGACAGAGCTGTCCCCATCAGTACCGTACCCTAATGTTATACAGTGACAGACCCGTCCCCACCAGTCCTGTACCCCAGTGTTATACAGGGACAGACCTGTCCCCACTAGTACTGTACCCCAGTGTTATACAGTGACAGACCTGTCCCCATCAGTACTGTACCCTAATGTTATACAGTGACAGACCCGTCCCCACCAGTCCTGTACCCCAGTGTTATACAGGGACAGACCTGTCCCCACCAGTACTGTACCCCAGTGTTATACAGTGACAGACCTGTCCCCACCAGTACTGTACCCCAGTGTTATACAGTGACAGACCTGTCCCCACGAGTGCTGTACCCCTGTGTTATACAGTGATAGACCTGTCCCCACCAGTACTGTACCCCAGTGTTATACAGTGACAGACCTGTCCCCATCAGTACTGTACCCTAATGTTATACAGTGACAGACCCGTCCCCATCAGTCCTGTACCCCAGTGTTATACAGGGACAGACCTGTCCCCACCAGTACGGTACCCCAGTGTTATACAGTGACAGACATGTCCCCACCAGTACTGTACCCCAGTGTTACACAGTGACAGACCTGTCCGCACTAGTACTGTACCCCAGTGTTATACAGTGACAGACCTGTCCTCACTAGTACTGTACCCCAGTGTTTTACAGGGAGAGACCTGTCCCCACCTGTACTGTACCCCAGTGTTATACAGTGACGGACCTGTCCCCACAGTACTGTACCCCAGTGTTATACAGTGACAGACCTGTCCCCACCAGTACTGTACCCCAGTGTTATACAGCGACAGACCTGTCCCCACCAGTACTGTACCCGAGTGTTATACAGTGACAGACCTGTCCCCACCAGTACTGTACTGCAGTGTTATACAGTGACTGACCTGTCCCCATCAGTACTGTACCCTAATGTTATACAGTGACAGACCCGTCCCCACCAGTCCTGTACCCCAGTGTTATACAGGGACAGACCTGTCCCCACCAGTAGTGTACCCCAGTGTTATACAGTGACAGACCTGTCCCCATCAGTACTGTACCCTAATGTTATACAGTGACAGACCCGTCCCCATCAGTCCTGTACCCCAGTGTTATACAGTGTCAGACCTGTCCCCACCAGTACTGTACCCCAGTGTTATACAGTGACAGACCTGTCCCCACCAGTACTGTACCCCAGTGTTACACAGTGACAGACCTGTCCGCACTAGTACTGTACCCCAGTGTTATACAGTGACAGACCTGTCCTCACTAGTACTGTACCCCAGTGTTTTACAGGGAGAGACCTGTCCCCACCAATACTGTACCCCAGTGTTATACAGTGACAGACCTGTCCCCATCAGTTCTGTACCCTAATGTTATACAGTGACAGACCCGTCCCCATCAGTCCTGTACCCCAGTGTTATACAGTGTCAGACCTGTCCCCACCAGTACTGTACCCCAGTGTTATACAGTGACAGACCCGTCCCCACCAGTCCTGTACCCCAGTGTTATACAGGGACAGACCTGTCCCCACCAGTAGTGTACCCCAGTGTTATACAGTGACAGACCTGTCCCCATCAGTACTGTACCCTAATGTTATACAGTGACAGACCCGTCCCCATCAGTCCTGTACCCCAGTGTTATACAGTGTCAGACCTGTCCGCACTAGTACTGTACCCCAGTGTTATACAGTGACAGACCTGTCCTCACTAGTACTGTACCCCAGTGTTTTACAGGGAGAGACCTGTCCCCACCAGTACTGTACCCCAGTGTTATACAGTGACAGACTGTCCCCACAGTACTGTACCCCAGTGTTATACAGTGACAGACCTGTCCCCACCAGTACTGTACCCCAGTGTTATACAGTGACAGACATGTCCCCACCAGTACTGTACCCCAGTGTTATACAGTGACAGACCTGTCCCCACCAGTACTGTACCCCACTGTTATACAGGGACAGACCCGTCCCCACCAGTACTGTACCCCCGTGTTACACCGTGACAGACCTGGCCCCACCAGTACTGTATCCAAGTGTTATACAGTGACAGACCTGGCCCCACCAGTACTGTACCCCACTGTTATACAGGGACAGACCTGTCACACCTGTACTGTATTCCTGTGATGTACAGTGACAGACCTGACCCCACCAGTACTGTACCCCAGTGTTATACAGTGACAGACCTGTCCCCACCAGTACTGTACCCCAGTGTTATACAGTGACAGACCCGTCCCCACCAGTCCTGTCCTAGTGTTATACAGGGACAGACCTGTCCCCACCAGTTGTGTACCCCAGTGTTATACAGTGACAGACCTGTCCCCATCAGTACTGTACCCTAATGTTATACAGTGACAGACCCGTCCCCATCAGTCCTGTACCCCAGTGTTATACAGTGTCAGACCTGTCCCCACCAGTACTGTACCCAAGTGTTATACAGTGACAGACCTGTCCCCATCAGTACTGTACCCCAGTGTTACACAGTGACAGACCTGTCCGCACTAGTACTGTACCCCAGTGTTATACAGTGACAGACCTGTCCCCACCAGTACTGTACCCCAGTGTTATACAGTGACAGACCTGTGCCCACAGTACTGTACCCCAGTGTTATACAGTGACAGACCTGTCCCCACCAGTACTGTACCCCAGTGTTATACAGTGACAGACATGTCCCCACCAGTACTGTACCCCAGTGTTATACAGTGACAGACCTGTCCCCACCAGTACTGTACCCCACTGTTATACAGGGACAGACCCGTCCCCACCAGTACTGTACCCCCGTGTTACACCGTGACAGACCTGGCCCCACCAGTACTGTATCCAAGTGTTATACAGTGACAGACCTGGCCCCACCAGTACTGTACCCCACTGTTATACAGGGACAGACCTGTCACACCTGTACTGTATTCCTGTGATGTACAGTGACAGACCTGACCCCACCAGTACTGTACCCCAGTGTTATACAGTGACAGACCTGTCCACACCAGTACTGTACCCCAGAGTTATACAGTGACAGACCTGTCCACACTAGTACTGTACCCCAGTGTTTTACAGTGAAAGACCTGTCCCCATCAGTACTGTACCCTAGTGTTATGCAGTGACAGACCTGTTCCCACCAGTACTGCACCCCAGTATTATACAGTGACAGACCTGTCCCCCACCAGTACTGTACCCCAGTGTTATACAGTGACAGAGCAGTCCCCATCATTACTGTACCCCAGTGTTATACAGTGACAGACCTGTCCCCATCAGTACTGTACCCTAATGTTATACAGCGACAGACCTGTCCCCACCAGTACTATACACCCGTGTTATACAGTGACAGACCTGTCCCCATCAGTACTGTACCCCAGTGTTACACAGTGACAGACCTGTCCCTACAACTACTTTACCCCAGCATTATACAGCGACAGACCTATCCCCCACCAGTACTGTACCCCAGTGTTATAGAGTGAATGACATGTCCACCCCAGCACTGTCATCCCGTCTTATACAGTGACAGATCTGTCCCCACCAGTACTGTACCCCAGTGTTGTACAGTGACAGACCTGTCCCCACCAGTACTGAACCCCAGTGTTATACAGTGACAGACCTGTCCCCACCAGTACTGTACCCCAGTGTTATACAGTGACAGATCTGTCCCCACCAGTACTGTACCCCAGTGTTATACAGTGACAGACCTGTCTGCTCCAGTATTGTACCGCAGTGTTATACAGCGACAGAGCTGTCCCCATCAGTACCGTACCCTAATGTTATACAGTGACAGACCCGTCCCCACCAGTCCTGTACCCCAGTGTTATACAGGGACAGACCTGTCCCCACTAGTACTGTACCCCAGTGTTATACAGTGACAGACCTGTCCCCATCAGTACTGTACCCTAATGTTATACAGTGACAGACCCGTCCCCACCAGTCCTGTACCCCAGTGTTATACAGGGACAGACCTGTCCCCACCAGTACTGTACCCCAGTGTTATACAGTGACAGACCTGTCCCCACGAGTACTGTACCCCAGTGTTATACAGTGACAGACCTGTCCCCACGAGTGCTGTACCCCTGTGTTATACAGTGATAGACCTGTCCCCACCAGTACTGTACCCCAGTGTTATACAGTGACAGACCTGTCCCCATCAGTACTGTACCCTAATGTTATACAGTGACAGACCCGTCCCCATCAGTCCTGTACCCCAGTGTTATACAGGGACAGACCTGTCCCCACCAGTACTGTACCCCAGTGTTATACAGTGACAGACATGTCCCCACCAGTACTGTACCCCAGTGTTACACAGTGACAGACCTGTCCGCACTAGTACAGTACCCCAGTGTTATACAGTGACAGACCTGTCCTCACTAGTACTGTACCCCAGTGTTTTACAGGGAGAGACCTGTCCCCACCTGTACTGTACCCCAGTGTTATACAGTGACGGACCTGTCCCCACAGTACTGTACCCCAGTGTTATACAGTGACAGACCTGTCCCCACCAGTACTGTACACCAGTGTTATGCAGTGACAGACCTGTTCCCACCAGTACTGTACCCCAGTGTTATACAGCGACAGACCTGTCCCCACCAGTACTGTACCCCAGTGTTATACAGTGACAGACCTGTCCCCACCAGTACTGTACTGCAGTGTTATACAGTGACTGACCTGTCCCCATCAGTACTGTACCCTAATGTTATACAGTGACAGACCCGTCCCCACCAGTCCTGTACCCCAGTGTTATACAGGGACAGACCTGTCCCCACCAGTAGTGTACCCCAGTGTTATACAGTGACAGACCTGTCCCCATCAGTACTGTACCCTAATGTTATACAGTGACAGACCCGTCCCCATCAGTCCTGTACCCCAGTGTTATACAGTGTCAGACCTGTCCCCACCAGTACTGTACCCCAGTGTTATACAGTGACAGACCTGTCCCCACCAGTACTGTACCCCAGTGTTACACAGTGACAGACCTGTCCGCACTAGTACTGTACCCCAGTGTTATACAGTGACAGACCTGTCCTCACTAGTACTGTACTCCAGTGTTTTACAGGGAGAGACCTGTCCCCACCTGTACTGTACCCCAGTGTTATACAGTGACAGACCTGTCCCCACAGTACTGTACCCCAGTGTTATACAGTGACAGACCTGTCCCCACCAGTACTGTACCCCAGTGTTATACAGTGACAGACCTGTCCTCACTAGTACTGTACCCCAGTGTTTTACAGGGAGAGACCTGTCCCCACCTGTACTGTACCCCAGTGTTATACAGCGACAGACCTGTCCCCACAGTACTGTACCCCAGTGTTATACAGTGACAGACCTGTCCCCACCAGTACTGTACCCCAGTGTTATGCAGTGACAGACCTGTTCCCACCAGTACTGCACCCCAGTGTTATACAGGGACAGACCTGTCCCCACCAGTACTATACACCCGTGTTATACAGTGACAGACCTGTCCCCATCAGTACTGTACCCCAGTGTTACACAGTGACAGACCTGTCCCTACAACTACTTTACCCCAGCATTATACAGCGACAGACCTATCCCCCATCAGTACTGTACCCCAGTGTTATACAGCGACAGACCTATCCCCCACCAGTACTGTACCCCAGTGTTATAGAGTGAATGACATGTCCACCCCAGCACTGTCATCCCGTCTTATACAGTGACAGAATGTCCCCACCAGTACTGTACCCCAGTGTTATACAGTGACAGACCTGTCCCCACCAGTACGTTACCCCAGTATTATACAGTGACAGTCCTGTCTGCTCCAGTATTGTACCCCAGTGTTATACAGTGACAGAGCTGTCCACACCAGTACTGTATCCCAGTGCTATATAGTGAGAGACCCGTCCCCATCAGTATTGTACCCCAGTGTTATACAATGACAGAGCTGTCCACACCAGTACTGTATCCCAGTGCTATATAGTGAGAGACCCGTCCCCATCAGTACTGTACCCTAATCTTACACAGTGACAGACCTGTCCCCACCAGTACTGTACCCCAGTGTTATACATTAGCAGACCTGTCCCCAGTACTGTAACCCAGTGTTACACAGTGACAGACCTGTCCCTACAACTACTTTACCCCAGTATTATACGGCGACAGACCTATCCCCCACCAGTACTGTACCCCAGTGTTATACAGTGACAGACCTATCCCCCACCAGTACTATACCCTAGAGTTGTACATTGATAGTGCTGTCCCCACCAGTACTGTACATCTGTGTTATACAGTGAATGACCTGTCCAACCCAGTACTGTACACCAGTGTTGTACAGTGACAGACCTGTCCCCCACCAGTACTGTACACCAGTGTTATATAGTGAGAGACCCGTCCCCATCAGTACTGTACTACAGTGTTATACAGTGACAGACCTGTCCCCACCAGTACTGTACTGCAGTGTTATACAGTGACTGACCTGTCCCCATCAGTACTGTACCCTAATGTTATACAGTGACAGACCCGTCCCCATCAGTCCTGTACCCCAGTGTTATACAGTGTCAGACCTGTCCCCACCAGTACTGTACCCCAGTGTTATACAGTGACAGACCTGACCCCACCAGTACTGTACCCCAGTGTTATACAGGGACAGACCTGTCCCCACCAGTACTGTACCCCAGTGTTATACAGTGACAGACCTGTCCACACCTGTACTGTATTCCTGTGATGTACAGTGACAGACCTGTTCCCACCAGTACTGTACCCCAGTGTTACACATTGATAGACCTGTCCACACCAGTACTGTATCCCAGTGTTATATAGTGAGAGACTCATCCCCATCAGTACTGTACCCTAATGTTATACAGTGACAGACCCGTCCCCATCAGTCCTGTACCCCAGTGTTATACAGTGTCAGACCTGTCCCCACCAGTACTGTACCCCAGTGTTATACAGTGACAGACCTGACCCCACCAGTACTGTACCCCAGTGTTATACAGGGACAGACCTGTCCCCACCAGTACTGTACCCCAGTGTTATACAGTGACAGACCTGTCCACACCTGTACTGTATTCCTGTGATGTACAGTGACAGACCTGTTCCCACCAGTACTGTACCCCAGTGTTATACATTGATAGACCTGTCCACACCAGTACTGTACCCCAGTGTTATATAGTGAGAGACTCATCCCCATCAGTACTGCACCCCAGTGTTATACAGTGACAGACCTGTCTCCACCAGTACTGTACCCAAGTGTTATACAGTGACAGACCTGTCCCCACCAGTACTGTACCGCAGTGTTATACAGGGACAGACCTGTCCACACCTGTACTGTATTCCTGTGATGTACAGTGACAGACCTGTCCCCACCAGTACTGTACCCCAGTGTTATACAGTGATAGACCTGTCACCACCAGTACTGTACCCCAGTGTTATACAGTGATAGACCTGTCTACACCAGTACTGTACCCCAGTGTGATACAATGACAGAGCTGTCCACACCAGTACTGTACCCCAGTGTTATACAGTGACAGACCTGTCCCCAACCAGTACTTTACCCCAATATTATACAGTGACAGACGTATCCCCCACCAGTACTGTACACCAGTATTATACAGCGACAGACCTGTCCCACCAGTCCTGTACACCAGTGTTATACAGCGACAGACCTGTCCACCCCAGTACTGTACCCCAGTGTTATACAGCGACAGACCTGTCCCCACCAGTACTGTACCCCAGTGTTATACAGCGACAGACCTGTCCACCCCAGTACTGTACCCCAGTGTTATATAGTGACAGACCTGTCCCCATCAGTACTTTACCCCAGTATTTTACAGTGACAGACCTGCCCCACCAGTCCTGTACCCCAGTGTTATACAGTGACAGACCTGTCCCTACCAGTCCTGTACCCCAGTGTTATACAGTGACAGATGTATCCCCCACCAGCACTGTACACCAGTGTGATACAATGACAGAGCTGTCCCCACCAGTACTGTACCCCAGTGTTATACAGTGACAGACGTATCCCCCACCAGTCCTGTACCCCAGTGTTATACAGTGACAGACCTGTCCACCCCAGTACTGTACCCCAGTGTTATATAGTGACAGACCTGTCCCCATCAGTACTGTACCCCGGTGTTATACAGTGACAGACCTATCCCACACCAGTACTGTGCCCCAGAGTTGTACAATGATAGAGCTGTCCCCACCAGTACTGTACATCTGTGTTATACAGTGAATGACCTGTCCAACCCAGTACTGTACCCCAGTGTTAAACTGTGACAGATGTATCCCCCACCAGTACTGTACACCAGTGTTATACAATGACAGAGCTGTCCACACCAGTACTGTACCCCAGTGTTATATCATGAATGACTTGTCCAATCCAGTACTGTACCCCCGTGTTATACAGTGACAGACCTGCCCCAACAATCCTGTACACCAGTGTTATACAGTGACAGACCTGTCCCCACCAGTACTGTACCCCAGTGTTATATCATGAATGACCTGTCCTATCCAGTACTGTACCCCCGTGTTATACAGTGACAGACCTGCCCCACCAGTCCTGTACACCAGTGTTATACAGCGACAGACCTGTCCACCCCAGTACTGTACCCCAGAGTTATATAGTGACAGAACTGTCCCCACCAGTACTGTATCCCAGTGTTATACAGTGACAGACCTGTCCCCACCAGTACTGTACCCCAGTGTTATACAGCGACAGACCTGTCCCCACCAGTACTGTACCCCAGTGTTATACAGCGACAGACCTGTGCCCACCAGTACTGTACCCCAGTGTTATACAGTGACAGACCCGTCCCCACCAGTACTGTACCCTAGTGTTTTACAGTGACAGACCTGTCCACCCCAGTACTGTACCCCAGTGTTGTATAGTGACAGACCTGTCCCCATCAGTACTTTACCCCAGTATTTTACAGTGACAGACCTTTCCCCACCAGTACTTTACCCCAGTATTATACAGTGACAGACCTATCCCACACCAGTACTGTATCCCAGAGTTGTACATTGATAGTGCTGTCCCCACCAGTACTGTACATCCGTGTTATACAGTGAATGACCTGTCCAACCCAGTACTGTACCCCAGTGTTGTACAGTGACAGACCTGTCCCCCACCAGTACTGTACCCCAGTGTTATATAGTGAGAGACACGTCCCCATCAGTACCGTACTACAGTGTTATACAGTGACAGACCTGTCCCCACCAGTACTGTACCCCAGTGTTATACAGTGACAGACTTGTCCCCACCAGTACTGTACCCCAGTGTTATACAGTGACAGACCTGTCCCCATCAGTACTTTACCCCAGTATTTTACAGTGACAGACCTTTCCCCACCAGTACTTTACCCCAGTATTATACAGTGACAGACCTATCCCCCACCAGTACTGGAACCCAGTGTTATACAGTGACAGACCTGTCCCCATCAGTACTTTACCCTAGTATTTTACAGTGACAGACCTTTCCCCACCAGTACTTTACCCCAGTATTATACAGTGACAGACCTATCCCCCACCAGTACTGGAACCCAGTGTTATACAGTGACAAAGCTGTCCCAGCCAGTACTGTACCCCAGTGTTATACATGAGAGACCTGTCCCCACCAGTACTGTACCCCAGTATTATACAGTGACAGACCTATCCCCCACCAGTACTGTACCCTAGAGTTGTACAATGATAGAGCTGTCCCCACCTGTACTTTATCCCAGTGTTTAATATGAAAGATCTGTCCACCCCAGTCCTGTACCCCAGTGTTATACAGTGACAAACCTGTCCCCACCAGTATTGTACCCCAGTTTTATACCGTGACAGACGTGTCCTCCCCAGTACTGTACCCCAGTGTTATACAGTGGCAGTCCTGTCGCCACCAGTACTGTCTAACACTGGGGTACAGTACTGGGGTGGACAGGTCATTCACTGTATAACACTGGAGTACAGTACTGGTGGGGACAGCTCTGTCACTATATAACACTGGGGTACAGTACTAGTAGGGACAGCTCTGTCTCTGTTTAACACTGGGGTACAGTACTGGTGGGGACAAGTCTGTCACTGTATAACACTGGGGTACAGTACTGGTGGGGACAGGTCTGTCACTGTAAATCACTGGGGTATAGTACTGGTGGGGACAGATCTGTCACTGTATAACACTGGGGTACAGTACTGGTGGGGACAGATCTGTCACTGTATAACACTGGGGTACAGTACTGGTGGGGACAGGTCTGTCACTATATAGCACTAGGGTACAGTACTGGTGGGGATAGGTCTGTCAGTGTATAACCTTGAGTTACAGTGCTGGTGGGGACAGGTCTGTCAATGGATAGCACTGTGTGTGTGTTTGGGTGTGCGAGCGTGTGTGGGTGTGATTGTGTGTGTGAGAGAGAATGTGTGTGTGTGTAAGGGTGTGTGTGTGAGAGTGTGTGTGTGACTGTGTATGTGTGTGTGTGAGAGAGACAGTGTGTGTGTGAGTGTTTGAGTGTGTGTGAAGGTGTGCGTGTGTGACAGAATGTGTGTGTGTGACTGTGTGTGTATCTGAGGGTGTGTGTGTATGAGTGTGTGGGTGTGTGTGTGTGAGTGTGTGTCTGAATGTGTGTGGAGGGAGGCTTGTGTGAATGTCTGTGTATGCTTGTGTATGTGTGCGTGTGTATGTGAGAGTGTGTGTCTGTGTGTGGGCGTGTGTATGGGTGTGTCTGTGTGAGTGGGTGTGTGTGTGTGAGCGGGTGTGTGTGAGACTGTGTGTGTGTGGGCGTGTGTATGGGTGTGTGTGTGTGAGCGGGTGTGTGTGTGAGACTGTGTGTGTGTGGGCGTGTGTATGGGTGTGTGTGTGTGAGCGAGTGTGTGTGTGAGCGGGTGTGTGTGTGAGACTGTGTGTGTGGGCGTGTGTATGGGTGTGTCTGTGTGAGCGGGTGTGTGTGTGAGACTCTGTGTGTGTGGGCGTGTGTATGGGTGTGTCTGTGTGAGCGGGTGTGTGTGTGAGACTCTGTGTGTGTGGGCGTGTGTATGGGTGTGTCTGTGTGAGCGGGTGTGTGTGTGAGACTGTGTGTGTGGGCGTGTGTATGGGTGTGTCTGTGTGAGCGGGTGTGTGTGTGAGACTGTGTGTGTGGGTGTGTGTATGGGTGTGTCTGTGTGAGCGGGTGTGTGTGTGAGACTGTGTGTGTGTGGGCGTGTGTATGGGTGTGTCTGTGTGAGCGGGTGTGTGTGTGAGACTGTGTGTGTGTGGGCGTGTGTATGGGTGTGTCTGTGTGAGCGGGTGTGTGTGTGAGACTCTGTGTGTGTGTTGGCGTGTGTATGGGTGTGTCTGTGTGAGCAGGTGTGTGTGTGAGACTGTGTGTGTGTGGGCGTGTGTATGGGTGTGTCTGTGTGAGGGGGGGTGTGGGGAGGAGATCGGGGGGCAGGCTCATTGTCTCAGACAGCTGGATGTCAGGAGAGTGGCACCAACAGCCCCCTTCCTACACAGGCTGAGAATACCGTGTCACACACACACAGACAGAGACACACACACACTCACACACTCACACACACTCTCACTCACGTACACTCTCTCTCTCACACACACACACACACATACACACAGTCACACATGCACACCCTCACACACAGTCTCAAACACACACACACTCTCACTCACACACATACAGTCACACACACTCACAAACACAGACACACTGACATA
This sequence comes from Hemiscyllium ocellatum, assembly GCF_020745735.1. NCBI lineage: Eukaryota > Metazoa > Chordata > Chondrichthyes > Orectolobiformes > Hemiscylliidae > Hemiscyllium > Hemiscyllium ocellatum. Next base: position 25,199,770 of record NC_083444.1, read on the forward strand.
CATACACACTCACACATATCGACACACACTCACAAACACATACACACACACATATACACAAACACTCTCTCACTCACACATTTTTACACAAACACACATATTTACACACATTCACACACAGACACACAACAGGACACAACCACAGAGGCACACACAGACACAGACACAGACACACAGACACACACACACACACATGCATAGATACACACACAGACACACATACACATAAACACAGACACACACACTGACAAACACACAGACTCACAATCACACAAACACACACACAGACACACACACAAACTCACATGCACACAAACACACACACGGATGCACACACTCGCACACAGACACACACACATATACTCACACACACAGAGACATACATACACACACTCACACATTCACACACACACATACACTCACACACACAGCCACATGCATATACACAGACACACACACTCTCACACACACACCCCACGCAGTAACGCGCACAGACACCCACTGACATACAGACACAAACACACACAGACATATACACACCCCACACAAACACACACAGACACAAACACACACACACTCTCTCTCTCACTCACACATACACACACAAACACTCATACAAACAGACACAGACAAACATACACACGCACACACACACAGAGACACACTCTCATACATACAAACAGATACACAGACACACACACACATACACACACATACATGCAGGCACACACACAAACATAGACACACACACTGACAAACACACAGACACACACAGACAGACACACTGTCATACATACAAACAGATACACACACGCACACATACACACAGATAGACACACTCTCATACATACAAACATAGTCACACAAACAGACACACACATACACACATACACACACATATACACAGACAGACACTCTCATACTTACAAACAGATATACACACATACACACAGACGCACACACACATACACACAGACACATGCAGACACACACTCACACAAACATAGACACACACTGACAAACACACCGACACACACAGACAGACAGACACACTCTCATACATACAAACATAGACACACACACACAGACACACACTCACACAAACAGACACACACACTGGCAAACACACAGACACACACACAGACAGACAAACAGGCACATTCTCATACATACAAACAGATACACACACACACACACACACACACACACACAGGCACACACACAGGCACATACTCACATGTACACTGACACAGACACGGATTCATACACACACAGACACACATACACACACTCATGCACACATTCACATGCACACACACACACAGAGACATGCGCATACAGACACACGCGCGCACACACACACTCATAAGCACACACAAACCCTCTCCCTTACACACACACACACCAACTTTCACACACACAGACTCCTGAGTTTGGGAATATTTTACCTCGGAGAGAGTAGGTGAATCAGAATAAGTTCTGCCCAGCAAGCGTCCCGTTTTTTAATTTTGATTGGCCCAGGAATCTCCCCGTCAGCACTGTGACTGTTGTTGATCACTTTGAGGGCGAACAGGACACCTAACACAGGAACAGAAAGGGACAGAGAGAGACACAGATGGCCACACTGAGACCACACACACTTACCTTTTCTCACCTATAATCCCTTACAAGGAAAAATAATTTTCTATACTTATGACTCAATTACCTAGTCTGAACCCCTCACTGTTTCTCATCGCTGGGATTTGTAACCCCATCACCAAATGTATTAACGGACTTGGATTGATAACTCCAAAATCCCACACTCTCAGGAACAGAGAGTAACATGGGAAGCACCCATGTCCCCCACTCACTAATACCCCGTGTCCCCCACTCACTAATACCCCATGTCCCCCACTCACTAATACCCCATGTCCCCCACTCACTAATACCCCGTGTCCCCCACTCACTAATACCCCATGTCCCCCACTCACTAATACCACGTGTCCCCACTCACTAATACCCCATGTCCCCCACTCACTAATACCCCGTGTCCCCCACTCACTAATACCCCATGTCCCCCACTCACTAATACCCCATGTCCCCACTCACTAATACCCCATGTCCCCCACTCACTAATACCCCGTGTCCCCCACTCACTAATACCCCGTGTCCCCCACTCACTAATACCACGTGTCCCCCACTCACTAATACCCCGTGTCCCCCACTCACTAATACCCCGTGTCCCCCACTCACTAATACCCCATGTCCCCCACTCACTAATACCCCGTGTCCCCCACTCACTAATACCCCGTGTCCCCCACTCACTAATACCCCGTGTCCCCCACTCACTAATACCCCATGTCCCCCACTCACTAATACCCCGTGTCCCCCACTCACTAATACCCCGTGTCCCCCACTCACTTACAGCCCGTGTCCCCCACTCACTAATAACCCATGTCCCCCACTCACTAATACCCCGTGTCCCCCACTCACTAATACCCCATGTCCCCCACTCACTAATACCCCGTGTCCCCCACTCACTAATACCCCGTGTCCCCACTAACTAATACCCCATGTCCCCCACTCACTAATACCCCGTGTCCCCCACTCACTAATACCCCATGTCCCCCACTCACTAATACCCCATGTCCCCCACTCACTAATACCCCGTGTCCCCCACTCACTAATACCCCGTGTCCCCCATTCACTAATACCCCGTGTCCCCACTCACTAATACCACGTGTCCCCCACTCACTAATACCCCGTGTCCCCCACTCACTAATACCCCGTGTCCCCCATTCACTAATACCCCGTGTCCCCACTCACTAATACCACGTGTCCCCCACTCACTAATACCCCGTGTCCCCCATTCACTAATACCCCGTGTCCCCACTCACTAATACCCCGTGTCCCCACTCACTAATACCCCGTGTCCCCCATTCACTAATACCCCGTGTCCCCCATTCACTAATACCCCGTGTCCCCACTCACTAATACCACGTGTCCCCCACTCACTAATACCCCGTGTCCCCCATTCACTAATACCCCGTGTCTCCACTCACTAATACCCCGTGTCCCCCACTCACTAATACCCCGTGTCCCCCACTCACTAATACCCCGTGTCCCCCATTCACTAATACCCCGTGTCCCCCACTCACTAATACCCCGTGTCCCCCATTCATTCCTACCCCGTGTCCCCGACTCACTAATACCCCGTGTCCCCCACTCACTAATACCACGTGTCCCCCACTCACTAATACACCGTGTCCCCACTCACTAATACCCCGTGTCCCCCATTCATTCCTTCCCCGTGTCCCCCACTCACTAATACCCCGTGTCCCCCACTCACTAATACCCCATGTCCCCCACTCACTAATACCCCGTGTCCCCCATTCACTAATACCCCGTGTCCCCCACTCACTAATACCCCGTGTCCCCACTCACTAATACCCCGTGTCCCCACTCACTAATACCCCGTGTCCCCCATTCACTAATACCCCGTGTCCCCCACTCACTAATATCCCGTGTCCCCCACTCACTAATAGCCCATGTCCCCCACTCACTAATACCCCGTGTCCCCCACTCACTAATAGCCCGTGTCCCCCACTCACTAATACCCCGTGTCCCCACTCACTAATACCCCGTGTCCCCCACTCACTAATAGCCCGTGTCCCCCACTCACTAATACCCCGTGTCCCCACTCACTAATACCCCGTGTCCCCACTCACTAATACCCCATGTCCCCACTCACTAATACCCCGTGTCCCCCATTCACTAATACCCCGTGTCCCCCACTCACTAATACCCCGTGTCCCCCACTCACTAATACCCCGTGTGTACACTCACTAATACCCCGTGTCCCCCACTCACTAATACCCCATGTCCCCCACTCACTAATACCCCGTGTCCCCCACTCACTAATACCCTGTGTCCCCCACTCACTAATAGCCCATGTCCCCCACTCACTAATACCCCCTGTCCCCCATTCACTAATACCCCATGTCCCCACTCACTAATACCCCATGTCCCCCACTCACTAATACCCCGTGTCCCCTACTCACTAATACCCCGTGTCCCCCACTCACTAATACCCCGTGTCCCCCACTCACTAATACCCCGTGTCCCCACTCACTAATACCCCGTGTCCCCCACTCACTAATACCCCGTGTCCCCACTCACTAATACCCCGTGTCCCCACTCACTAATACCCCGTGTCCCCACTCACTAATACCACGTGTCCCCCACTCACTAATACCCCGTGTCCCCACTCACTAATACCCCGTGTCCCCACTCACTAATACCCCGTGTCCCCCACTCACTAATACCCCGTGTCCCCACTCACTAATACCCCGTGTCCCCCATTCACTAATATCCCGTGTCCCCCACTCACTAATACCCCGTGTCCCCAGTCACTAATACCCCGTGTGTACACTCACTAATACCACGTGTCCCCCACTCACTAATACCCCGTGTCCCCCACTCACTAATACCCCGTGTCCCCCACTCACTAATACCCCGTGTCCCCAGTCACTAATACCCCGTGTGTACACTCACTAATGCCCCGTGTCCCCCACTCACTAATACCACGTGTCCCCACTCACTAATACCCCGTGTCCCCAGTCACTAATACCCCGTGTGTACACTCACTAATACCACGTGTCCCCACTCACTAATACCCCCTGTCCCCCACTCACTAATACCCCGTGTCCCCCACTCACTAATACCCCGTGTGTACACTCACTAATACCACGTGTCCCCCACTCACTAATACCCCGTGTCCCCACTCACTAATACCCCGTGTCCCCCACCCACTAATACCCCGTGTCCCCCATTCACTAATACCCCATGTCCCCACTCACTAATACCCCGTGTCCCCCACTCACTAATACCCCGTGTCCCCTACTCACTAATACCCCGTGTCCCCACTCACTAATACCCCGTGTCCCCCACTCACTAATACCCCGTGTCCCCACTCACTAATACCCCGTGTCCCCCACTCACTAATATCACGTGTCCCCACTCACTAATACCCCGTGTCCCCACTCACTAATACCACGTGTCCCCCACTCACTAATACCCCGTGTCCCCACTCACTAATATCACGTGTCCCCACTCACTAATACCCCGTGTCCCCACTCACTAATACCACGTGTCCCCCACTCACTAATACCCCGTGTCCCCACTCACTAATACCCCGTGTCCCCACTCACTAATACCCCGTGTCCCCCACTCACTAATACCCGTGTCCCCACTCACTAATACCCCGTGTCCCCCATTCACTAATATCCCGTGTCCCCCACTCACTAATACCCCGTGTCCCCAGTCACTAATACCCCGTGTGTACACTCACTAATACCACGTGTCCCCCACTCACTAATACCCCGTGTCCCCCACTCACTAATACCCCGTGTCCCCCACTCACTAATACCCCGTGTATACACTCACTAATACCACGTGTCCCCACTCACTAATACCCCGTGTCCCCAGTCACTAATACCCCGTGTGTACACTCACTAATACCACGTGTCCCCACTCACTAATACCCTGTGTCCCCACTCACTAATACCCCATGTCCCCACTCACTAATACCCCGTGTCCCCCACTCACTAATACCCCGTGTGTACACTCACTAATACCACGTGTCCCCCACTCACTAATACCCCGTGTCCCCACTCACTAATACCCCGTGTCCCCCACCCACTAATACCCCGTGTGTACACTCACTAATACCCCGTGTCCCCCACTCACTAATACCATATGTCCCCCTCTCGCTAATACCCCGTGTCCCCCACTCACTAATACCCCATGTCCCCCTCTCGCTAATACCACGTGTCCCCCACTCACTAATACCCCTTGTTCCCCATTCACTAATACCCCGTGTCCCCACTCACTAACACTACGTGTCCCCCACTCACTAACACTACGTGTCCCCCACTCACTAATACCCCGTGTCCCCCACTCACTAATACCCCGTGTCCCCACTCACTAATACCCCGTGTCCCCCATTCATTCCTTCCCCTTGTCCCCCACTCACTAATACCCCGTGTCCCCCACTCACTAATACCCCATGTCCCCCACTCACTAATACCCCGTGTCCCCCATTCACTAATACCCCGTGTCCCCCACTCACTAATACCCCGTGTCCCCACTCACTAATACCCCGTGTCCCCACTCACTAATACCCCGTGTCCCCCATTCACTAATACCCCGTGTCCCCCACTCACTAATACCCCGTGTCCCCCACTCACTAATAGCCCATGTCCCCCACTCACTAATACCCCGTGTCCCCCACTCACTAATAGCCCGTGTCCCCCACTCACTAATACCCCGTGTCCCCACTCACTAATACCCCATGTCCCCACTCACTAATACCCCGTGTCCCCCATTCACTAATACCCCGTGTCCCCCACTCACTAATACCCCGTGTCCCCCACTCACTAATACCCCGTGTGCACACTCACTAATACCCCGTGTCCCCACTCACTAATACCCCATGTCCCCACTCACTAATACCCCGTGTCCCCCATTCACTAATACCCCGTGTCCCCCACTCACTAATACCCTGTGTCCCCCACTCACTAATAGCCCATGTCCCCCACTCACTAATACCCCGTGTCCCACACTCACTAATACCCCGTGTCCCCCATTCACTAATACCCCATGTCCCCACTCACTAATACCCCGTGTCCCCCACTCACTAATACCCCGTGTCCCCTACTCACTAATACCCCGTGTCCCCCACTCACTAATACCCCGTGTCCCCACTCACTAATACCCCGTGTCCCCCACTCACTAATACCCCGTGTCCCCACTCACTAATACCCCGTGTCCCCACTCACTAATGCCCCGTGTCCCCCACTCACTAATACCCCGTGTCTCCCACTCACTAATACCACGTGTCCCCACTCACTAATACCCCGTGTCCCCACTCACTAATACCCCATGTCCCCACTCACTAATACCCCGTGTCCCCCATTCACTAATACCCCGTGTCCCCCACTCACTAATACCCTGTGTCCCCCACTCACTAATACCCCGTGTCCCCCACTCACTAATACCCCGTGTCCCCACTCACTAATACCCCGTGTCCCCCACTCACTAATACCCCGTGTCCCCACTCACTAATACCCCGTGTCCCCACTCACTAATACCACGTGTCCCCCACTCACTAATACCCCGTGTCCCCACTCACTAATACCCCGTGTCCCCACTCACTAATACCCCGTGTCCCCCATTCACTAATATCCCGTGTCCCCCACTCACTAATACCCCGTGTCCCCAGTCACTAATACCCCGTGTGTACACTCACTAATACCACGTGTCCCCCACTCACTAATACCCCGTGTCCCCCACTCACTAATACCCCGTGTCCCCCACTAACTAATACCCCGTGTCCCCAGTCACTAATACCCCGTGTGTACACTCACTAATACCCCGTGTCCCCCACTCACTAATACCACGTGTCCCCACTCACTAATACCCCGTGTCCCCAGTCACTAATACCCCGTGTGTACACTCACTAATACCAGGTGTCCCCACTCACTAATACCCCCTGTCCCCCACTCACTAATACCCCATGTCCCCACTCACTAATACCCCGTGTCCCCCACTCACTAATACCCCGTGTGTACACTCACTAATACCACGTGTCCCCCACTCACTAATACCCCGTGTCCCCACTCACTAATACCCCGTGTCCCCCACCCACTAATACCCCGTGTCCCCCATTCACTAATACCCCATGTCCCCACTCACTAATACCCCGTGTCCCCACTCACTAATACCCCGTGTCCCCTACTCACTAATACCCCGTGTCCCCCACTCACTAATACCCCGTGTCCCCACTCACTAATACCCCGTGTCCCCCACTCACTAATACCCCGTGTCCCCACTCACTAATACCCCGTGTCCCCACTCACTAATACCACGTGTCCCCACTCACTAATACCCCGTGTCCCCACTCACTAATACCACGTGTCCCCCACTCACTAATACCCCGTGTCCCCACTCACTAATACCCCGTGTCCCCACTCACTAATACCCCGTGTCCCCCACTCACTAATACCCCGTGTCCCCACTCACTAATACCCCGTGTCCCCCATTCACTAATATCCCGTGTCCCCCACTCACTAATACCCCATGTCCCCAGTCACTAATACCCCGTGTGTACACTCACTAATACCACGTGTCCCCCACTCACTAATACCCCGTGTCCCCCACTCACTAATACCCCGTGTCCCCCACTCACTAATACCCCGTGTATACACTCACTAATACCACGTGTCCCCACTCACTAATACCCCGTGTCCCCAGTCACTAATACCCCGTGTGTACACTCACTAATACCACGTGTCCCCACTCACTAATACCCTGTGTCCCCACTCACTAATACCCCATGTCCCCACTCACTAATACCCCGTGTCCCCCACTCACTAATACCCCGTGTGTACACTCACTAATACCACGTGTCCCCCACTCACTAATACCCCGTGTCCCCACTCACTAATACCCCGTGTCCCCCACCCACTAATACCCCGTGTGTACACTCACTAATACCCCGTGTCCCCCACTCACTAATACCACATGTCCCCCTCTCGCTAATACCACGTGTCCCCACTCACTAATACCCCTTGTTCCCCATTCACTAATACCCCGTGTCCCCACTCACTAACACTACGTGTCCCCCACTCACTAACACTACGTGTCCCCCACTCACTAATACCCCGTGTCCCCCACTCACTAATACCCCGTGTCCCCACTCACTAACACTACGTGTCCCCCACTCACTAATACCCCGTGTCCCCACTCACTAATACCCCGTGTCCCCACTCACTAATACCCCGTGTCCCCCACTCATTCATACCCCGTGCCCCCACTCACTAATACCCCATGTCCCCCACTCACTAATACCCCGTGTGTCCACTCACCAATACCATGTGTCCCCACTCACTAAACACCGTGTCCCCCACTCACTAAACACCGTGTCCCCCACTCACTAATACCCCGTGTCCCCACTCACTAAACACCGTGTCCCCCACTCACTAATACCCCGTGTCCCCACTCACTAAACACCGTGTCCCCCACTCACTAATACCCTGTGTCCCCCACTCACTAATACCCAGTGTCCCTCATTCACTAATACCCCGTGTCCCTCATTCACTAATACCCCGTGTCCCCCACTCACTAATACCCCGTTGTCCACACTCTCAGACACCACGTGTCCCCCACTCACTAATACCCCGTGTCCCTCATTCACTAATACCCCGTGTCCCCCACTCACTAATACCCCGTGTTCCCCACTCACTAATACCCCGTTGTCCACACTCTCAGACACCACGTGTCCCCACTCACTAATACCCCGTGTCCCCTACTCACTCATACCACGTGTCCCCCACTCACTAATACCCCGTGTTCCCCACTCACTAATACCCCGTTGTCCACACTCTCAGACACCACGTGTCCCCACTCACTAATACCCCGTGTCCCCTACTCACTAATACCCCGTGTCCCCCACACACTAATACCACGTGTCCCCCACTCACTAATACCCCGTGTTCCCCACTCACTAATACCCCGTTGTCCACACTCTCAGACACCACGTGTCCCCACTCACTAATACCCCGTGTCCCCTACTCACTAATACCACGTGTCCCCCACACACTAATACCACGTGTCCCCCACTCACTAATACCACGTGTCCCCCACTCACTAATACCCCGTGTTCCCCACTCACTAATACCCCATTGTCCACACTCTCAGACACCACGTGTCCCCACTCACTAATACCCCGTGTCCCCTACTCACTCATATCACGTGTCCCCCACTCACTAATACCCTGTGATCCCCACTCACTAATACCCTGATGTCCCCTACTCATTAATACTCCATGTCTCCCACTCACTAATACCTTCTGTCCCCCACTCACTAATACCCCGTGTTCCCCACTCACTAATACTCCGTGATCCACACTCTCTGACACCATGTGTCCCCCACTCATTAATTCCCCATGTTCCCCACTCTCTAATACCCTGTGTTCCCCACTCTCTGATACCCTGTGTTCCCCAATCTCTAATACCCCGTGATCCCCACACTCTGATACCCCGTGTTTCCCACTCTCTAATACCCTGTGTTCCCCACCCTCTAATACCCCGTGTCCCCCACATTCTAATACCCCGTGTCCCCCACATTCTAATACCCCGTGTCCCCACATTCTAATACCCCGTGTCCCCCACACTATGATACCAAGTTTCCTCAACTCTCTAATATCCTGTGTTCCCCACTCTCTTATACCTCATGATCCCCACTCCATAATACCCCGTGTCCCCCACTCACTAATACCCCGTGTCCCACATTCACTAATACCCCGTGTCCCCCACTTACTAATACCCCGTGTCCCCTACTCACTAATACCCCATGTCCCCCACTCACTAATAGCCCGTGTCCCCCACTCACTAATAGCCCGTGATCCCCACTCACTAATACCCTGTGACCTCCACTCACTAATACCCCGTGTCCCCACTCACTAATACCCCGTGTCCCCTACTCACTAATACCCCGTGTCCCCCACTCACTAATACCCCATGTCCCCCACTCACTAATACCCCGTGTCCCCCACTCACTAATACCACGTGTCCCCACTCACTAATACCCCGTGTCCCCCACTCACTAATACCACGTGTCCCCCACTCACTAATACCCCGTGTCCCCCACTCACTAATACCCCATGTCCCCCACTCACTAATACCCCGTGTCCCCCACTCACTAATACCCCGTGTCCCCACTCACTAATACCCCGTGTCCCCATTCACTAATACCACGTGTCCCCCACTCACTAATACCCCGTGTCCCCCACTCACTTACAGCCCGTGTCCCCCACTCACTAATAACCCATGTCCCCCACTCACTAATACCCCGTGTCCCCCACTCACTAATACCCCATGTCCCCCACTCACTAATACCCCGTGTCCCCCACTCACTAATACCCCGTGTCCCCACTCACTAATACCCCATGTCCCCCACTCACTAATACCCCGTGTCCCCCACTCACTAATACCCCATGTCCCCCACTCACTAATACCCCATGTCCCCCACTCACTAATACCCCGTGTCCCCCACTCACTAATACCCCGTGTCCCCCATTCACAAATACCCCGTGTCCCCACTCACTAATACCACGTGTCCCCCACTCACTAATACCCCGTGTCCCCCATTCACTAATACCCCGTGTCCCCACTCACTAATACCCCGTGTCCCCCATTCACTAATACCCCGTGTCCCCACTCACTAATACCACGTGTCCCCCACTCACTAATAGCCCATGTCCCCCACTCACTAATACCCCGTGTCCCCCACTCACTAATACCACGTGTCCCCCACTCACTCATACCCCGTGTCCCCCATTCACTAATACCCCGTGTCTCCACTCACTAATACCCCGTGTCCCCACTCACTAATACCCCGTGTCCCCACTCACTAATACCCCGTGTCCCCGACTCACTAATACCCCGTGTCCCCCACTCACTAATACCACGTGTCCCCCACTCACTAATACACCGTGTCCCCACTCACTAATACCCCGTGTCCCCCATTCATTCCTTCCCCGTGTCCCCCACTCACTAATACCCCGTGTCCCCCACTCACTAATACCCCATGTCCCCCACTCACTAATACCCCGTGTCCCCCATTCACTAATACCCCGTGTCCCCCACTCACTAATACCCCGTGTCCCCACTCACTAATACCCCGTGTCCCCACTCACTAATACCCCGTGTCCCCCATTCACTAATACCCCGTGTCCCCCACTCACTAATATCCCGTGTCCCCCACTCACTAATAGCCCATGTCCCCCACTCACTAATACCCCGTGTCCCCCACTCACTAATAGCCCGTGTCCCCCACTCACTAATACCCCGTGTCCCCACTCACTAATACCCCATGTCCCCACTCACTAATACCCCGTGTCCCCCACTCACTAATACCCCGTGTCCCCCACTCACTAATACCCCGTGTCCCCCACTCACTAATACCCCGTGTGTACACTCACTAATACCCCGTGTCCCCCACTCACTAATAGCCCATGTCCCCCACTCACTAATACCCCGTGTCCCCCACTCACTAATACCCTGTGTCCCCCACTCACTAATAGCCCATGTCCCCCACTCACTAATACCCCCTGTCCCCCATTCACTAATACCCCATGTCCCCACTCACTAATACCCCATGTCCCCCACTCACTAATACCCCGTGTCCCCCACTCACTAATACCCCGTGTCCCCCACTCACTAATACCCCGTGTCCCCCACTCACTAATACCCCGTGTCCCCACTCACTAATACCCCGTGTCCCCCACTCACTAATACCCCGTGTCCCCACTCACTAATACCCCGTGTCCCCACTCACTAATACCCCGTGTCCCCACTCACTAATACCACGTGTCCCCCACTCACTAATACCCCGTGTCCCCACTCACTAATACCCCGTGTCCCCACTCACTAATACCCCGTGTCCCCCACTCACTAATACCCCGTGTCCCCACTCACTAATACCCCGTGTCCCCCATTCACTAATATCCCGTGTCCCCCACTCACTAATACCCCGTGTCCCCAGTCACTAATACCCCGTGTGTACACTCACTAATACCACGTGTCCCCCACTCACTAATACCCCGTGTCCCCCACTCACTAATACCCCGTGTCCCCCACTCACTAATACCCCGTGTCCCCAGTCACTAATACCCCGTGTGTACACTCACTAATACCCCGTGTCCCCCACTCACTAATACCACGTGTCCCCACTCACTAATACCCCGTGTCCCCAGTCACTAATACCCCGTGTGTACACTCACTAATACCACGTGTCCCCACTCACTAATACCCCCTGTCCCCCACTCACTAATACCCCATGTCCCCACTCACTAATACCCCGTGTCCCCCACTCACTAATACCCCGTGTGTACACTCACTAATACCACGTGTCCCCCACTCACTAATACCCCGTGTCCCCACTCACTAATACCCCGTGTCCCCCACCCACTAATACCCCGTGTCCCCCATTCACTAATACCCCATGTCCCCACTCACTAATACCCCGTGTCCCCCACTCACTAATACCCCGTGTCCCCTACTCACTAATACCCCGTGTCCCCACTCACTAATACCCCGTGTCCCCCACTCACTAATACCCCGTGTCCCCACTCACTAATACCCCGTGTCCCCCACTCACTAATATCACGTGTCCCCACTCACTAATACCCCGTGTCCCCACTCACTAATACCACGTGTCCCCCACTCACTAATACCCCGTGTCCCCACTCACTAATATCACGTGTCCCCACTCACTAATACCCCGTGTCCCCACTCACTAATACCACGTGTCCCCCACTCACTAATACCCCGTGTCCCCACTCACTAATACCCCGTGTCCCCACTCACTAATACCCCGTGTCCCCCACTCACTAATACCCCGTGTCCCCCACTCACTAATACCCCGTGTCCCCCATTCACTAATATCCCGTGTCCCCCACTCACTAATACCCCGTGTCCCCAGTCACTAATACCCCGTGTGTACACTCACTAATACCACGTGTCCCCCACTCACTAATACCCCGTGTCCCCCACTCACTAATACCCCGTGTCCCCCACTCACTAATACCCCGTGTATACACTCACTAATACCACGTGTCCCCACTCACTAATACCCCGTGTCCCCAGTCACTAATACCCCGTGTGTACACTTACTAATACCACGTGTCCCCACTCACTAATACCCTGTGTCCCCACTCACTAATACCCCATGTCCCCACTCACTAATACCCCGTGTCCCCCACTCACTAATACCCCGTGTGTACACTCACTAATACCACGTGTCCCCCACTCACTAATACCCCGTGTCCCCACTCACTAATACCCCGTGTCCCCCACCCACTAATACCCCGTGTGTACACTCACTAATACCCCGTGTCCCCCACTCACTAATACCATATGTCCCCCTCTCGCTAATACCCCGTGTCCCCCACTCACTAATACCCCATGTCCCCCTCTCGCTAATACCACGTGTCCCCACTCACTAATACCCCTTGTTCCCCATTCACTAATACCCCGTGTCCCCACTCACTAACACTACGTGTCCCCCACTCACTAATACCCCGTGTCCCCCACTCACTAATACCCCGTGTCCCCCACTCACTAATACCCCGTGTCCCCCACTCACTAATTCCCCGTGTCCCCCACTCACTAATACCCCGTGTCCCCCACTCACTACTACCCCTTGTCCCCCACTCACTAATACCCCGTGTCCCCCACTCACTAATACCCCGTGTCCCCCACTCACTAATACCCCGTGTCCCCCATTCACTAATACCCCGTGTCCCCCACTCACTAATAGCCCGTGTCCCCCACTCACTAATACCCCGTGTCCCCACTCACTAATACCCCATGTCCCCCACTCACTAATACCCCGTGTCCCCCACTCACTAATAGCCCGTGTCCCCCACTCACTAATACCCCGTGTCCCCCATTCACTAATACCCCGTGTGTACACTCACTAATACCCCGTGTCCCCACTCACTAATACCCCGTGTCCCCATTCACTAATACCCCGTGTCCCCCACTCACTAATACCCCGTGTCCCCCACTCACTAATAGCCCATGTCCCCCACTCACTAATACCCCGTGTCCCCCACTCACTAATAGCCCGTGTCCCCCACTCACTAATACCCCGTGTCCCCACTCACTAATACCCCATGTCCCCACTCACTAATACCCCGTGTCCCCCATTCACTAATACCCCGTGTCCCCCACTCACTAATACCCCGTGTCCCCCACTCACTAATACCCCGTGTGCACACTCACTAATACCCCGTGTCCCCACTCACTAATACCCCATGTCCCCACTCACTAATACCCCGTGTCCCCCATTCACTAATACCCCGTGTCCCCCACTCACTAATACCCTGTGTCCCCCACTCACTAATAGCCCATGTCCCCCACTCACTAATACCCCGTGTCCCACACTCACTAATACCCCGTGTGTACACTCACTAATACCACGTGTCCCCCACTCACTAATACCCCGTGTCCCCACTCACTAATACCCCGTGTCCCCCATTCACTAATACCCCGTGTCCCCCACTCACTAATACCCTGTGTCCCCCACTCACTAATAGCCCATGTCCCCCACTCACTAATACCCCGTGTCCCACACTCACTAATACCCCGTGTGTACACTCACTAATACCACGTGTCCCCCACTCACTAATACCCCGTGTCCCCACTCACTAATACCCCGTGTGTACACTCACTAATACCAGGTGTCCCCACTCACTAATACCCCCTGTCCCCCACTCACTAATACCCCATGTCCCCACTCACTAATACCCCGTGTCCCCCACTCACTAATACCCCGTGTGTACACTCACTAATACCACGTGTCCCCCACTCACTAATACCCCGTGTCCCCACTCACTAATACCCCGTGTCCCCCACTCACTAATACCCCGTGTCCCCACTCACTAATACCCCGTGTCCCCCACCCACTAATACCCCGTGTCCCCCATTCACTAATACCCCATGTCCCCACTCACTAATACCCCGTGTCCCCCACTCACTAATACCCCGTGTCCCCTACTCACTAATACCCCGTGTCCCCCACTCACTAATACCCCGTGTCCCCACTCACTAATACCCCGTGTCCCCCACTCACTAATACCCCGTGTCCCCACTCACTAATACCCCGTGTCCCCACTCACTAATACCACGTGTCCCCACTCACTAATACCCCGTGTCCCCACTCACTAATACCACGTGTCCCCCACTCACTAATACCCCGTGTCCCCACTCACTAATACCCCGTGTCCCCACTCACTAATACCCCGTGTCCCCCACTCACTAATACCCCGTGTCCCCACTCACTAATACCCCGTGTCCCCCATTCACTAATATCCCGTGTCCCCCACTCACTAATACCCCGTGTCCCCAGTCACTAATACCCCGTGTGTACACTCACTAATACCACGTGTCCCCCACTCACTAATACCCCGTGTCCCCCACTCACTAATACCCCGTGTCCCCCACTCACTAATACCCCGTGTATACACTCACTAATACCACGTGTCCCCACTCACTAATACCCCGTGTCCCCAGTCACTAATACCCCGTGTGTACACTCACTAATACCACGTGTCCCCACTCACTAATACCCTGTGTCCCCACTCACTAATACCCCATGTCCCCACTCACTAATACCCCGTGTCCCCCACTCACTAATACCCCGTGTGTACACTCACTAATACCACGTGTCCCCCACTCACTAATACCCCGTGTCCCCACTCACTAATACCCCGTGTCCCCCACCCACTAATACCCCGTGTGTACACTCACTAATACCCCGTGTCCCCCACTCACTAATACCACATGTCCCCCTCTCGCTAATACCACGTGTCCCCACTCACTAATACCCCTTGTTCCCCATTCACTAATACCCCGTGTCCCCACTCACTAACACTACGTGTCCCCCACTCACTAACACTACGTGTCCCCCACTCACTAATACCCCGTGTCCCCCACTCACTAATACCCCGTGTCCCCACTCACTAACACTACGTGTCCCCCACTCACTAATACCCCGTGTCCCCACTCACTAATACCCCGTGTCCCCACTCACTAATACCCCGTGTCCCCCACTCATTCATACCCCGTGCCCCCACTCACTAATACCCCATGTCCCCCACTCACTAATACCCCGTGTGTCCACTCACCAATACCATGTGTCCCCACTCACTAAACACCGTGTCCCCCACTCACTAAACACCGTGTCCCCCACTCACTAATACCCCGTGTCCCCACTCACTAAACACCGTGTCCCCCACTCACTAATACCCCGTGTCCCCACTCACTAAACACCGTGTCCCCCACTCACTAATACCCTGTGTCCCCCACTCACTAATACCCAGTGTCCCTCATTCACTAATACCCCGTGTCCCTCATTCACTAATACCCCGTGTCCCCCACTCACTAATACCCCGTTGTCCACACTCTCAGACACCACGTGTCCCCCACTCACTAATACCCCGTGTCCCTCATTCACTAATACCCCGTGTCCCCCACTCACTAATACCCCGTGTTCCCCACTCACTAATACCACGTGTCCCCCACTCACTAATACCCCGTTGTCCACACTCTCAGACACCACGTGTCCCCACTCACTAATACCCCGTGTCCCCTACTCACTCATACCACGTGTCCCCCACTCACTAATACCCCGTGTTCCCCACTCACTAATACCACGTGTCCCCACTCACTAATACCCCGTTGTCCACACTCTCAGACACCACGTGTCCCCACTCACTAATACCCCGTGTCCCCTACTCACTAATACCCCGTGTCCCCCACACACTAATACCACGTGTCCCCCACTCACTAATACCCCGTGTTCCCCACTCACTAATACCCCATTGTCCACACTCTCAGACACCACGTGTCCCCACTCACTAATACCCCGTGTCCCCTACTCACTCATATCACGTGTCCCCCACTCACTAATACCCTGTGATCCCCACTCACTAATACCCTGATGTCCCCTACTCATTAATACTCCATGTCTCCCACTCACTAATACCTTCTGTCCCCCACTCACTAATACCCCGTGTTCCCCACTCACTAATACTCCGTGATCCACACTCTCTGACACCATGTGTCCCCCACTCATTAATTCCCCATGTTCCCCACTCTCTAATACCCTGTGTTCCCCACTCTCTGATACCCTGTGTTCCCCAATCTCTAATACCCCGTGATCCCCACACTCTGATACCCCGTGTTTCCCACTCTCTAATACCCTGTGTTCCCCACCCTCTAATACCCCGTGTCCCCCACATTCTAATACCCCGTGTCCCCACATTCTAATACCCCGTGTCCCCCACACTATGATACCAAGTTTCCTCAACTCTCTAATATCCTGTGTTCCCCACTCTCTTATACCTCATGATCCCCACTCCATAATACCCCGTGTCCCCCACTCACTAATACCCCGTGTCCCACATTCACTAATACCCCGTGTCCCCCACTTACTAATACCCCGTGTCCCCTACTCACTAATACCCCATGTCCCCCACTCACTAATAGCCCGTGTCCCCCACTCACTAATAGCCCGTGATCCCCACTCACTAATACCCTGTGACCTCCACTCACTAATACCCCGTGTCCCCACTCACTAATACCCCGTGTCCCCTACTCACTAATACCCCGTGTCCCCCACTCACTAATACCACGTGTCCCCCACTCACTAATACCCCGTGTCCCCTACTCACTAATACCCCATGTCCCCCACTCACTAATAGCCCGTGTCCCCCACTCACTAATAGCCCGTGATCCCCACTCACTAATACCCTGTGACCTCCACTCACTAATACCCCGTGTCCCCACTCACTAATACCCCGTGTCCCCACTCACTAATACCCCGTGTCCCCTACTCACTAATACCCCGTGTCCCCCACACACTAATACCACGTGTCCCCCACTCACTAATACCCTGTGTCCCCACTCACTAATACCCAGTGTGTCAACTCACTAATACCCCTTGTTCCCCACTCACGAATACCCCGTGTTCCCCATTCACTAATACCCTGTGTCCCACACTCACTAATACCCCGTGTCCCCCACTCATTCATACCCCATGTCTCCCACTCAGTAATAACCCGTGTCCCCCACTCTCTAATACCTTGTGTTCCCCACTCATTAATACCCCATGTCCCCCACTCACTAATACCCCGTGTCCCACATTCACTAATACCCCATGTCCCCTACGCATTAATACCCCATGTCTCCCACTCACTAATACCCTGTGTCCCCACTCACTAATACCCCGTGTCCCCCACTCACTAATACCCCGTGTCCCCACTCACTAATACCCCGTGTCCCCCACTCACTAATACCCCGTGTCCCCCACTCACTAATACCCCGTGTCCCCACTCACTAATACCCCGTGTCCCCCACTCACTAATACCCCATGTCCCCCACTCACTAATACCCCGTGTCCCCACTCACTAATACCCCGTGTCCCCCATTCACTAATACCCTGTGTCCCCACTCACTAATACCCCGTGTCCCCCACTCACTAATACCCCGTGTCCCCCACTCACTAATACCCCGTGTCCCCATTCACTAATACCCCGTGTCCCCCACTCACTAATACCCCGTGTCCCCCACTCACTAATGCCCCGTGTCCCCCACTCAGTAATACCCCGTGTCCCCACTCACTAATACCCCGTGTCCCACACTCACTAATAGCCCGTGTGCCCACTCACTAATACCCCGTGTGCCCACTCACTAATACCCCTTGTCCCCCACTCACTAATACCACGTGTCCCCCACTCACTAAAACCCCATGATCCACACTCACTAATACTACGTGTCCCCCACTCACTAATACCACGTGTCCCCCACTCACTAATACCCCGTGTCCCCCACTCACTAAAACCCCATGATCCACACTCACTAATACCACATGTCCCCCACTCACTAATATCCCGTGTCCCCCACTCACTAATATCCCGTGTCCCCCACTCACTAATACCCCGTGTCCCCACTCACTAATACCCCGTGTCCCCCACTCACTAATACCCTGTGTCCCCCACTCACTAATACCCCGTGATCCCCACTCACTAATACCCCGTGTCCCCCACTCACTAATAGCCCGTGTCCCCCACTCACTAATACTACGTGATCCCCACTCACTAATACCACGTGTCCCCCACTCAAAAATATCCCGTGTCCCCAGTCACTAATTCCCCGTGTCCCCTCTCACTAATACCACGTGTCCCCCACTCACTAATACCATATGTCCCCCACTCACTAATAGCCCGTGTCCCCCACTCACTAATACCCCGTGTCCCCCACTCACTAATAGCCCGTGTCCCCCACTCACTAATACCACGTGTCCCCACTCACTAATACCCTGTGTCCCCACTCACTAATACCCAGTGTGTCAACTCACTAATACCCCGTGTCCCACACTCACTAATACTCCGTGGTCCCCACTCACCAATACCAGTGTCCCCCACTCACTAATATCATGTGTCCCCCACTCACTAAAACCCCATGATCCACACTCACTAATACCCCGTGTCCCCACTCACTAATACCCCGTGTCCCCCACTCACTAAAACCCCATGATCCACACTCATTAATACCACTTGAGCCCACTCACTAATACCCCATGTCTCCCACTCACTAATACCCCGTGTCCCCCACTCACTAATACCATGTGTCCCCAGTCACTAATACCCCATGTCTCCCACTCACTAATACCCCGTGTCCCCCACTCACTAATACTACGTGCCCCCACTCACTAATACCACGGGTCCCCCACTCACTAATAGCCTGTGATCCCCACTCACTAATAGCCCATGATCCCCACTCACTAATACCCTGTGACCTCCACTCATTCATACCCCATGTCTCCCACTCAGTAATACCCCGTGTCCCTCACTCACTAATACCCCGTGTGTCCACTCACCAATACCATGTGTTCCCCACTCACTAAACACCGTGTCCCCCACTCACTAATACCCTGTGTGTCAACTCACTACTACCCCGTGTTCCCCACTCACTAATACCCCGTTGTCCACACTCTCAGACACCACGTGTCCCCCACTCACTAATACCACATGTCCCCCACTCACTAATACCCTGTGTCCCTACTCACTAATACCCTGATGTCCCCTACTCATTAATACTCCATGTCTCCCACTCTCTAATACCCCGTGTTCCCCACTCTCTAATATCCCATGATCCCCACACTCTGATACCCCGTGTTCCCCACTCTCTAATACCCCGTGTTCCCAACTCTCTGCCACCCGTGTCCCCCACATTCTAATACCCCGTGTCCCCCACACTATGATACCAAGTTTCCTCAACTCTCTAATATCCCGTGTTCCCCACTCTCTTATACCTCATGATCCCCACTCCATAATACCCCGTGTCCCCCACTCACTAATACCCCGTGTCCCCCACTCACTAATAGCCCGTGTCCCCCACTCACTAATACCACGTGTCCCCACTCACTAATACCCTGTGTCCCCACTCACTAATACCCAGTGTGTCAACTCACTAATACCCCGTGTCCCACACTCACTAATACTCCGTGGTCCCCACTCACCAATACCAGTGTCCCCCACTCACTAATATCATGTGTCCCCCACTCACTAAAACCCCATGATCCACACTCACTAATACCCCGTGTCCCCACTCACTAATACCCCGTGTCCCCCACTCACTAAAACCCCATGATCCACACTCATTAATACCACTTGAGCCCACTCACTAATACCCCATGTCTCCCACTCACTAATACCCCGTGTCCCCCACTCACTAATACCATGTGTCCCCAGTCACTAATACCCCATGTCTCCCACTCACTAATACCCCGTGTCCCCCACTCACTAATACTACGTGCCCCCACTCACTAATACCACGGGTCCCCCACTCACTAATAGCCTGTGATCCCCACTCACTAATAGCCCATGATCCCCACTCACTAATACCCTGTGACCTCCACTCATTCATACCCCATGTCTCCCACTCAGTAATACCCCGTGTCCCTCACTCACTAATACCCCGTGTGTCCACTCACCAATACCATGTGTTCCCCACTCACTAAACACCGTGTCCCCCACTCACTAATACCCTGTGTGTCAACTCACTACTACCCCGTGTTCCCCACTCACTAATACCCCGTTGTCCACACTCTCAGACACCACGTGTCCCCCACTCACTAATACCACATGTCCCCCACTCACTAATACCCTGTGTCCCTACTCACTAATACCCTGATGTCCCCTACTCATTAATACTCCATGTCTCCCACTCTCTAATACCCCGTGTTCCCCACTCTCTAATATCCCATGATCCCCACACTCTGATACCCCGTGTTCCCAACTCTCTGCCACCCGTGTCCCCCACTCACTAATACCCCGTGTCCCCCACACTATGATACCAAGTTTCCTCAACTCTCTAATATCCCGTGTTCCCCACTCTCTTATACCTCATGATCCCCACTCCATAATACCCCGTGTCCCCCACTCCATAATACCCCGTGTTCCCCACTCCATAATACCCCGTGTTCCCCACTCTCTAATACCCCATTTTCCCCACTCTCTAATACCCTGAGTCCCCCAATCTCTATTATCCCATGTCCCCCACTCTCTAATACCCCATTATCCCCACTCTCTAATACCCTGTGTCCCCCACTCTCTGATACCTCGTGTTCCCCTCTCTCTAATACCCCGTGATCCCCACTCTCCAATACCCTGTGTCCCCCACTCTCTAATACCCAATGATCCCCATTCTCTAATACCCTGTGTCCCCCACTCTCTAATACCCCATGTCCCCCACTCTCTAATACCCCGTGTCCCCCACTCTCTAATACCCCATGTCCCCCACTCTCTAATACCCTGTGTTCCCCACTCTCTAATACCCCGTGTCCCCCACTCTCTAATACCCCATGTCCCCCACTCTCTAATACCCTGTGTTCCCCACTCTCTAATACCCTGTGTCCCCCACTCTCTAATACCCCATGTCCCCCACTCTCTAATACCCCATGTCCCCCACTCTCTAATACCCAATGTTCCCCACTCTCTAATACCCTGTGTCCCCCACTCTCTAATACCCCATGTCCCCCACTCTCTAATACCCCATGTCCCCCACTCTCTAATACCCAATGTTCCCCACTCTCTAATACCCTGTGTCCCCCACTCTCTAATACCCCATGTCCCTCACTCTCTAGTACCCTGTGTTCCCCACTCTCTAATACCCCATGTTCCCCACCCTCTAATACCCCGAGTACCCGCCTCTCTAATACCCTGTGTCCTGACCACCCCGTACCTCCCTCATTGACTCCCTGTGTACCCCACTCACTGACCCCCACTACCCCCCTCATTGAATCGCTGTGTACCCCACTCCCTGACCCCTCTGTACCCTCCTCAGCAACTCGCTGTGTACCCCAGTCCCTGACCCCCCATAACCACCTCATCGACTCCCTGTGTACCCCACTCCCTGACCACCCCCTTACACCCCTCATCGACTCCTTGTGTGCCCCACCCCCCGAACCTCCCCCCCGCACTCCCTTCATTGACTCGCTGAGCCCCCGTACTGCCCTCAATGACTCGCTGTGTAACCAACTCCCTTACCCCCCCATATCCCCTCAGAGACTCCCTGTGTACCCCACACCCTTACCCCCCCCGTACCCACCTCATCGACTCGCTGTCTACCCCACTCCCTGCACCCCCATCATTCCCCCCCCCCATGGACTCACTGTGTACCCCACTCCCTGACCCCCCTGTACCCCCCTCATCGAATCCCTGTGCACCCCACTCCCAGAACCCACCCCCGTATCTCCCTCACCGTCTCACTCTGTACCCCACGCCCTGACCCCCCCGTACACCACTCAGCGACTCACTGTCTGCCCCACTCCCTGCAACCCCATTTCCCCTCCCCATGGACTCCCTGTGTACCCCACTCCTTGACCCCCCCTGTACCCCCACTCAGCGACTCCCTGTGTACCTCACTCCCTGACCCCTCCGTAACCCCCTCAGTGACTCCCTGTGTACCCTACTCCCTGACCACCCCATCACCCCCTCATCGACCCACTGTGTACCCCACTCCCTGACCCCCCCGTACCCCCTCAGCGACTCGCTGTGTACCCCACTCCCTGAACCCCCGTAACCCCCTCATCAACTCACTGTGTAACCCAATCCCTGACCCCCAATTCCCCCCATCGACTCACTGTGTACCCCACTCCCTGACCCCCCCCCCCGTACCCCCCCTCAGCGATTCCCTGTGTACCCCTCTGTCCAATCGTCCCACACCCCTTGTGGACCAGCCTGTGCCCCCTCTCTGACTGGCGAGGGAGGGTCTGGTACCTGAGAAGCCCACTGCGCAGTCCATGTTGAATCTCTCGGTCAGCAGCATGGCGAGGGCTGCCTTGATGGTCAAGTAGGTGACTCCCGTCAGGAGGCCCAAGATGAGAGTGGAGAACAAGAAGCGGGCACTGCCCACCCGTCTCTCCATCTTGCTGCCCTTCCACACCAGCGACGCCATGTTGAAGCCAAGGTGGTCGACGTCGATGTGGTGCAGCGGTGCCAGCAGGAGGCGCTGCCACTCACAGCCCAGGAAGGTGGTGTTGACACTGAGACAGACCTCTGCCACGTGGAGCTCAGGGGCGAGGAATATAAACATGTTGAGGATGATGATGGCCAGAGTGATGGGGGGGATTCCCCGGGTTTCAATGAAAAGGAGGATGATAAAGATAATGTAGCTGCCCAGTAACTCCTCCATCGAACATTTTCCAAGGGTGATCTCCGCCGGAGTGGTTCGGTAATACTTCACCAGTGCCCGTTTACCGAACCCAGAATCTGCAGGGGGAGGAAATGTTCCACAATTTGGTCTGAGCAGACAGGTGAGGAGCTAAAGCAACTGTATCACGGGCAAGAGCAGGGGGAAGGAGAGACAGAGAGAGAGAGAGAGAGACAGAGAGACAGAGAGAGAGAGACAGAGAGACAGAGAGAGAGAGACAGAGAGACAGAGAGAGAGGGGGGGAGAGAGAGAGACAGACAGACAGAGTTTGAAAGTGAGAGAAAGTTGGAGAGTGAGTGACAGAGAGATAAGAGAGTAAGTGGGAGAGAGACAGAAATGAGAGTGTGAGTGAGAGTGAGCGGGAGTGAGAGAGAGAGATAAGAGAGTGAGTGAGAGAGAGAGATAAGAGTGGGAGTGAGAGAGAGATGGGTGAGTGAGAGGGATGAGAGTTGAGATCAGAGAATGAGAGAGTGAGTGAAATTGAGAGAGATGAGAGATTAAGTGAGACGAGAGTGAGTGAAAGAGAGTGAGAGAGAGAGAGAGAGAGAAAGAGAATTTCTCCCCATTTCCTTTCCTGTAACATGTGGAACACAATCAGGGGGTCAGTGCTGCCTGACAGCGCCAGGGGGTCAGGTTCAGTGTGGAGTGTGTGTATTCTCCCCGCGTCTGCATGGGGGTGTCCTCCTACAGGCTGGAGGTGTGCTAGTCAGGGGGCATTGTCCTGGTACACGTGGGGCTACAGGGATGCTCTTTGGAGTCTGTTACTGCAGGTTTGGAAAGTCAAATGACGTCGTCCTGCTGTGTGTGTGTGTGTGTGTGTGTGTGTGTGTGTGTGTGTGTGTGTGTGTGTGTGTGTGTGTGTGTGTGTGTGTGTGTGTGTGTGTGTGTGTGTGTGGAGGGGGGGGGGGGTCTCTCTCAGGCAGGAATAGAGAGAATATATGAAGAAATACCAGAATTCTGACTGGACTATTTGGTCTTTTGAACCTTGTCCACCCTACGGAAGGGTTTATGGATGATCTAATTGAGGCTTCAATTCCATGCTCCCCCCACCCAAACAATCTGGATCAGTTCCAAGTGGGATTTATCCGACCTGGGTGAAAGGGCAGGTGTCCATCTCTCTCTCTTTCCCCATGTTTTGTCAAGTAACATTTATATCAGACAGTTACCATCTCTAACTACAGTTTTGTATGACTCCGGAGAGTCTGACCATCATCCCTTGACACTCAGTCGCACTCCCATCACTGAATTCCCCCACTGTCAATCTCCTGAGGGTTATCATTGACCTGAGACTGAACCGGACCAGCCATACAAACATGGTGGCTACAAGAGCAGGCCAGAGGCTGGGAATCCTGCAGCGAGTAACTCCCCTCCTGACCCTCAAAAAAAGCCTGTCCATCAAGGCACAAGTCAGGAATATAATGGGATTACTCTCCAGTTGCCTGGACGGGCACAGCTCCCATGAATAAAGAAACGAGAATTAATTTTTCCAATAGAAGAGGGTGTTCTCTCAGACGCTAGTGAAACTAATTTTTCACTGAACTCGTCAAGACTGACTTATTAACAATATCCAAGGCTGAGGTGGCCAGATCTTTTATCACTGAGGGAATCAGCTGTTATAGCAGATGGCCAATGGTTGAGGGAGCTTGTCTGGTGGGGACCATGTGGCTATCGATCGTGGTTAAAAACCCATAGGGTTCCCTCGTGTCCTTGAGGGCAGGATTACCTGCTGTCCATACTGGGCCTGGCCCACACAGGACTCCACGTCAAGAGCAACATGGTGGACCCGGAACTACCCTCTGCATTGGCCAAGCTTGGAACTCCATTCCGGGACGATGAGGAACGGGCACCAAATGAAGGAATAAGGAGAAAGAACTGGTCAGCACAGCCCCCACCGGCCGCCCCACACACCCCCAACTGTGATCAGCACAGAACAGAGACATTGACACCTCTTAGTCTCTCTCTCTCTCTCTCTTTCTGTCCATCTCTCTCACGCTCTCTCTCTCTCTCTCTCTCCCCCTCTCTCTCTCCCCCTCCCTCTTTCTCTCTCTCCCCATCTCTCTTTCTCTCTCTCTCTCCCCTCGCTCTCTCTCCCCCCTCTCTCTGTCGCTCTTTCTCTCTCTCCCCCCTCTCTCTCTGTCTCTCTCGCTCTCTCTCTCTCCCCCTCTCTCTCTCCCTCTTTCTCTCTCTCTCCCCTCGCTCTCTCTCCCCCTCTCTCTCTCTCTCCCTCTCTCTCCTCTCTCTGTCTCTCTCGCTCTCTCTCTCTCCCCCTCTCTCTCTCTCCCTCTTTCTCTCTCTCTCCCCTCGCTCTCTCTCCCCCTCTCTCTCTCTCCCTCTTTCTCTCTCTCTCCCCTCGCTCTCTCTCCCCCCCTCTCTCTCCCTCTCTCTCCTCTCTCTGTCTCTCTCGCTCTCTCTCTCTCCCCCTCTCTCTCTCTCCCTCTTTCTCTCTCTCTCCCCTCTCTCTCTGTCTCTCTCGCTCTCTCTCCCCCTCCCTCTTTCGCTCTCTCTCCCCTCTCTCTCTGTCTTTCTTGCTCTCTCTCTCCCCGTCTCTCTTTCTCTCTCTCTCCCCTCGCTCTCTCTTTCTCTCTCTCTTCCCTCTCTCTCTGTTTCTCTCGCTCTCTCTCTCTCCCCTCTCTCTTTCTCTCTCACCCCTCTTTCTCTGTCTCTCTCGCTCTCTCTCTCTCCCCCTCCCTCTTTCTCTCTCTCTCCTCTCTCTGTCTTTCCCGCTCTCTCTCCCATCACTCTTTCTCTCTCTCCCCTCGCTCTCTCCCCCCCTTCTCTCTCTTCCCTCTCTCTCTGTCTCTCTCTCTTTCTCTCTCTCTCCCTCTCTTTCTCTCTCTCTCTCCCTCTCTCTTTTTCTCTCTCTTTCTCTCCCTCTCCCCTCGCTCTCTCTCCCCTCTCTTTTTTCTCTCTGTCTCTCTTTATCTCTCCCCCTCCCTCTCTCTCTCTCTCTCTCTTTCAGTCGCCCTGTCCATTGTGTCACTGATATCACAATGGTTGGTTACTTCCATTCTAACCATCGGCCAGTGCAGCCATCATCCAG
Source organism: Hemiscyllium ocellatum (assembly GCF_020745735.1). Classification (NCBI taxonomy): domain Eukaryota; kingdom Metazoa; phylum Chordata; class Chondrichthyes; order Orectolobiformes; family Hemiscylliidae; genus Hemiscyllium; species Hemiscyllium ocellatum. The sequence continues at coordinate 25,227,133 of NC_083444.1, forward strand.
GGAGGTCTTGTGTTAATGGTAACCGCGGGGTGTGCTCATACCCAGCACGACAGCTGATGGATCTCGGAAAGAGCCAGGACCGACTGTATCCCGAGAGAGGAAAGGCCTCAGTCACTTTCTGTTGGTTTTCCCCTCCGGACGAGGAGAGAGAGAGAGAGAGAGAGAGAGAGAGAGAAGCCAGGCGTTTACAAGCATCCGCCCACCTAGCGACAACCCACCTCAGACTGGCATCACTGGGCAGCTCTTGCCGTGGCCTTCAAGGGATGGACCCCCTGACAGGGGCAACTCTGCCCTCAGCAGAAGATGGACCTCCCCACACCCTCCACATGCTAATCTGAGGAGGGGGACCCAGAACGTGAACGCGCCCTTGATACCACACAGTGTGTCACACAACATGGTGCTCACATCATTGAGCAAGATACCAGGGAAGGTCAGCTAGGGGGGAAACTGTTCCAATTCCCTCACCCCACCCCCCCCCAACAACCTCACCCCACTTATTGTCCTGGGCTAATTAACTCCTGGGCTCGTGAAGGGTTCAGTGATATGATATTTTATATCGTTACCTTACTTCACTTCTGGAAATTTATGACTTCATTGAGAACAATTGAATACCTCCCCTACATCTAGATCTCTGTTACGCCAGCTCATATGGTTTGAATGCGGCCTAGTCTCTAGCACCATGAGGTAGCACAATGGACAGTGACCTCATCTGTTTGTTAGCTCACCTATGATGCCTCATGAAGTATTTGGCCTTCCCCTCGGTAGTTCTGACCTCTTGGCCTTCCTCTCAGATTTTCCCATTCCTCTGTCACTGGTGGGTGGCCTTTCAACCTGCTTGAGTCCCCAGGCCCTCAGGGATGCCCTTTCGCCCTTATAACCTCCTCACGCCTCCCTCTCTCCCGTCAACCATTTTGGACCGGCTTTTAGGCGGCCATCTTCCTCTTGGGGCGCCCGCCTGAGAGGCGCCGCAGCCCGGGAGGAGCGCCTTGCGGATGGTGCAGGTGCCACACAAAGGCAGGGTGTCCCTGCCATCACTGAGAAGGCGCGTTCTCACGGCTGGTGCCCTCAGGCCTCCACAGCCCGGGGGGTTGAGGAGAGTTGAATGGCACTGGGGAGGCGCCACGGCTGGGATATTGTGAAACAGCCGAGGAGAGACACGCTAGCGTTGGGAACAGTCGAGAGAAGGTGCTTTAGGCTGAGCCTGACGGTGGCGAAAGTGAGACACTGCAGATACCGGAGACCAGAGTCAAGATCAGTGTGGTGCTGGAAAAGCACAGCTGGCCAGGCAGCATCCGAGGAGCAGGAGAGTCAACGTTACGGGCATAAACCCTTTATCAACTCCAGTCCAAAAACAACCCTCCATCATCACCCTCCGTCTTCCACCTTTCAGCCAGTTCTGTATCCAAATGGTGAGTTCTCCCTGTATTCTGTGAGATCTAACCTTGCTCACCATCTCCCATGGGGAACCTTGTCAAACGCCTTACTGAAGTCCATATAGATCACACCAGTGCTCAGCCCTCATCAACCCTTTTTGTTACTTGTTCTAAAATCTCAATCAGGTTAGTGAGTCATGACTTGCAGAGGGTGGGACGTGTATGGAATGAGCTGCCAGAGGGTGTTGGGTGTTCCTTGGCCATTCACTGTGTGGAGACACTTATTTTGCCAAGCCCCCTAAATCTGTATCCCACCATCTCTCAATCCTTCCTCCAGTGGCAGAAGCATTGTCCCCCTTTTTGCGGACCCCTCATGAGAGTGAACCCCTCGATCTGTAACTCCTCTCCAGCTCCTCTGCTCCAACCACATCACTGAAGCCCCTCGTCCCTGGAACCAGGCTCCCCACAAATCTTTTCCTGTGACCTCTCCACCATCTTCACACCCTTCCTAAAAACTTAAACTGGAGGCAGCGGAGGGTGAAATGGCGTTTTATCAATTCTTCCAGGTTCTGTTCTCTGCGCACCCACTCCGAGATTGGAGGTTTGGTTCCAGGAGGGGGGTAAAACAAGATTTGGCATGATCTCTGCACACTTTCCCTGGAGCGTCAGAAGCTGAGGGGTGACCTTATAGAGGTTTATAAAATCACGAGGGGCATGGATAGGATAAACAGACAAAGTCTTTTCCCTGGGGTGGGGGAGTCCAGAACTAGAGGGCATAGGTTTAGGGTGAGAGGGGAAAGATATGAAAGAGACCTAAGGGGCAACTTTTTCACGCAGAGAGTGGTACGTGTATGGAATGAGCTGCCAGAGGAAGTGGTGGAGGCTGGTACAATTGCAACATTTAAAAGGCATCTGAATGGGTATATGAATAGGAAGGGTTTGGAGGGATATGGGCTGGGTGCTGGCCCATATCCCTCCAACTGGGACTAGATTGGGTTGGGATATCTGGTCAGCACGGACAGGTTGGACCAGAGGGACTGTTTCTGTGCTGTACATTAGATTAGATTACTTACAGTGTGGAAACAGGCCCTTCGGCCCAACAAGTCCACACCGACCCGCCGAAACACAACCCACCCATACCCCTACATTTACCCCTTACCTAACACTACAGACAATTTAGCATGGCCAATTCACCTGACCCGCACATCTTTGGACTGTGGGAGGAAACCGGAGCACCCGGAGGAAACCCACGCAGACACGGGGAGAACGTGCAAACTCCACACAGTCAGTCGCCTGAGTCGGGAATTGAACCCAGGTCTCTGGCGCTGTGAGGCAGCAGTGCTAACCACTGTGCCACCGTACCGTACATCTCTATGACTCTAATTATTTCCACACTGTATAACTCTGTGACTCTGATGAAGAAGCGGTGCTCCAAAAGCTAGTGCTTCCAATTAAACCTGTTGGACTATAACCTGGTGTTGTGTGATTTTTAACTTTATAATTGAGTGGTTTAATCTGTCGTTCTTCGAGCAAGGAATCAGCTGCAGGTTTGCTGTAGACCACGAGGTGGCAGGAGCGAGTAAACCTTGCTGTCTATTTAAAGGGGACCCAACAGCCAGGGGAATATGGACAGCAGCAAAACACTCACAAACCCACCAGCATTTAACACACAGGGGTGACACAAATTCCTGTTTCAATAAATGCTCTCTGACACACTTAGATTTCCAAGTCTGGAAAGGGCTCAGTTTGGAATTTTTCATACTTCCATGACCCCTCCCTATCTCTGTAACCCCCCTCCAGCCCCTACACCCCCTCCCTGTCTCTGTAACCCCCTCCAGCCCCTACACCCCCTCCCTATCTATGTAACCCCGTCCAGCCCCTACACCCCCTCCCTATCTATGTAACCCCCTCCAGCCCCTACACCCCCTCCCTATCTCTGTAACCCCTCCAGCCCCTACACCCCCTCCCTATCTCTGTAACCTCCTCCAGCCTCTACACCCCCTCCTTATCTCTGTAACCTCCTCCAGCCCCTACACCCCCTCCCTATCTCTGTAACCTCCTCCAGCCTCTACACCCCCTCCCTATCTCTGTAAACCCCTCCAGCCCCTACACCCCTCCCTATCTCTGTAACCCCCCTCCAGCCCCTACACTCCCTCCCTATCTCTGTAACCCCCTCCAGCTCCTACACCCCTCCCTATCTATGTAACTCCATCCAGCCCCTGCACCCCTCCCTATCTCTGTAACCCCCTCCAGCCCCTACACCCCCTCCCTATCTCTGTAACCCCCTGCAGCCCCCACACCCCCTCCCTAACTCTGTAACCCCCTCCAGCCCCTACACCTCTCCCTATCTCCGTAACCCCCTCCAGCCCCTACACCCCTCCCTATCTCTGTAACCCCTTCCAGCCTCTACACCCCCTCCCTATCTCTGTAACCCCCTCCAGCACCTACACCCCCTCCCTATCTCTGTAACCCCCTCCAGCCCCTACACCTCCTCCCTATCTCTGTAGCCCCCTCCAGCCCCTACACCCCCTCCCTATCTCTGTAACCTCCTCCAGCCTCTACACCCCCTCCCTATCTCTGTAACCCCCTCCAGCCCCTACACCCCTCCCTATCTCTGTAACCCCCTCCAGCCCCTACACCCCCTCCCTATCTCTGTAACCCCCTCCAGCTCCTACACCCCTCCCTATCTCTGTAACCCCCTCCAGCCCCTACACCCCCTCCCTATCTCTGTAACCCCCTCCAGCTCCTACACCCCTCCCTATCTCTGTAACCCCCTCCAGCCCCTACACCTCCTCCCTATCTCTGTAGCCCCCTCCAGCCCCTACACCCCCTCCCTATCTCTGTAACCTCCTCCAGCTCCTACACCCCCTCCCTATCTCTGTAACCCCCTCCAGCTCCTACACCCCTCCCTATCTCTGTAACCTCCTCCAGCCTCTACACCCCCTCCCTATCTCTGTAACCCCCTCCAGCCCCTACACCCCCTCCCTATCTCTGTAACCCCCTCCAGCTCCTACACCCCTCCCTATCTCTGTAACTCCATCCAGCCCCTACACCCCTCCCTATCTCTGTAACCCCCTCCAGCCCCTACACCTCTCCCTATCTCCGTAACCCCCTCCAGCCCCTACACCCCTCCCTATCTCTGTAACCCCCTCCAGCCCCTACACCCCCTCCCTATCTCTATAACCTCCTCCAGCCCCTACACCCCTCCCTATCTCTGTAACCCCCTCCAGCCCCTACACCCCCTCCCTATCTCTATAACCTCCTCCAGCCCCTACACCCCTCCCTATCTCTGTAACCCTCTCCAGAACCTACATCTCCACCATATCTCTGTAACCCCCTCCCTATCTATGTAACATCTTCCATCCTCGACACCCTCCACCTTGAGTACTTTACCTCAGTTGTATACCCTATCTGATTGATCCCCACCAAGACTGTACCCCAGTGTTATACAGTGACGGACCTGTCCCCACCAGTACTGTACCCCAGTGTTATACAGTGACAGACCTGTCCCCACCAGTACTGTACCCCAGTGTTTAACAGTGTCAGACCTTTCCCCACCAGTACTGTACCCCAGTGTTACACAGTGTCAGACCTTTCCCCACCAGTACTGTACCCCAGTGTTATACAGTGACAGACCTGTCCCCACCAGTACGGTACCCCAGTGTTATACAGTGTCAGACCTTTCCCCACCAGTACTGTCCCCCAGTGTTATACAGTGACAGACCTTTCCCCACCAGTACTGTACCCCAGTGTTACACAGTGTCAGACCTTTCCCCACCAGTACTGTACCCCAGTGTTATACAGTGACAGACCTGTCCCCACCAGTACGGTACCCCAGTGTTATACACAGACAGACCTGTCCGCACTAGTACTGTACCCCAGTGTTATACAGTGACAGACCCATCCCCACCAGTACGGTACCCCAGTGTTATACAGTGTCAGACCTTTCCCCACCAGTACTGTACCCCAGTGTTATACAGGGACAGACCTGTCCCCCCAGTACTGTACCCCAGTGTTGTACTGGGACAGACCTGTCCCCACCAGTACTTTGCAGTGACTGACCTCTCCCCAACAGTACTGTACCCCAGTGTTATACAGTGTCAGACCTTTCCCCACCAGTACTGTACTCCAGTGTTACACAGTGTCAGACCTTTCCCCACCAGTACTGTACCCCAGAGTTACACAGTGACAGACCTGTCCCCACCAGTACTGTACCCCAGTGTTACACAGTGACAGACCTGTCCCCACCAGTACTGTACCCCAGTGTTACACAGTGACAGACCTGTCCCCACCAGTACTTTACCCCAGTGTTATACACTGACAGACCTGTCCCCACCAGAACCGTACCCCAGGGTTACACACTGACAGATGTTATCCCATGTACATGTTCTGTGGCTAAGATTGAAAGTTTGTTCCAAGTCACTTCCCCTCTTGTGTAAGTGGTTCTGCGTTGATCTCCTGAGGACGGCTGCCATTGGCTCTGGTTTAGACAAAATCAGTTTGCAGCAATGATGTAGATTGGCTGAGACCGTGTGAGACTCCTGGGTCCTCGTAATTGGACGGTGATGTTGTGAATGCCGCTGAATGAGGGGACAGCTGCCCGGGAGGAATTGCCGGAGTGAGGGATGCATTACCGAGAGAGAGTGCATGTCCGGGGAGATCTGGAACTCAGTCAGAACCAGAGAAAGAGGGCAGGGCGAAAACAACTCTTCCCCCTTCTGAATCCAACCTCCCATCAATGGGATTGATCTGGTCATGAAACTCTGAGGTGTCCTGTTGATGGCTATATTGTGGTAGAGCCTAGTGATGGGGTTCCTCAGTGCCTTGCCACACTGAGCGATCAACAACAACTTGCATTTGTTTCGCACCTTACCAGAGAGTTGGTTAGTCCAGTTGGCAGGACAGCTGATTTCCAATGCAGAGAGCTGTCAACGGCCTGGGTTGAATTCTAACCATGAGTGAGGTTTCTGGTGGTGGTGGAATCTCTTTCTCAACACCTCTGGTTGCTTGAGGTATGGTGGTTCCCAGGTTAAACCACCACCAGTTCTCTCTGTCTCTCTCTCTCTCTTTCTAATGAGCTAGTAAGACTATGGTAACTTTACCTTCATCAACAAAGTCTTGCTTTCCCCTGGTCACCTGTCACCCTGAAGTACTTTGAGAGACCCCCACCCCAATCTCCCTTCCCAAACCCACGCCATCATTTGCCCCAAACGTACAACCCCTCTCCAGCCTGTCCTGCCTCCGCCCCATTCATGGGGACAGAGATGAGGGGATCACTCTAATCGAGTGGCTGAAGATGATTAAAGGATTGGCTAGGGTCAATAGAGAGGAATTATTACTTCTGAAAGGGGAGCACAGGGTTGAGGAGCGTGGGGGTGAGATGTGGGACGGAGTGGTAAGGAATTGGGGATAGGGAGTTAGTGAGGAGGTGAGTGAGTGATTGGTGAATGATTGGCATGGGGGGAAATGGGCATAGAACATTACAGCGCAGGACAGGCCCTTTGACCCTCGATGTTGTGAAAATAATCTGATGCCCATCTAACCTACACCATTCCATTATTATCCATATGTATACCCAATGCCCATTTAAGTGCCCTTAACATCAGTGAGTCTACTACTGTTGCAGGCACTGTGTTCCACACTCCTTCTGCTCTCAGTGAAGAAACTACCTCTAATATCGGTCCTCAATTTAAATCTATGTCCCCTTGTGTTAGCCTTCACCAACCGAGGCTCTCACTCTCCACCCTTATCTAACCCTCTGATTATCTTATACGTCTCGATTAAGTTAACCTTCTTCTTTCCAATGAAAACAGCCTCAAGTCCCTCAACCTTTCATCGTAAGACCTTCCCTCCATATCAGGCAACATCCTAGTAAATCTCCACTGAACCCTTTCCAAAGCTTCCACATCCTTCCTATAACGTGGTGACCAGAACTGTACACAATACTCCAAGTGCAGCCGCACCAGAGTTTTGCACAGCTGCAGCATGACCTCATGGCTCCGAAACTCAATCCCCCAACCAACTCATCATATGTCTTCTTAACAACCCTATCAACCTGGATGGTAACTTTCAGGAATTCATGCACATTATTACCTAGATCTCTCTGTTCATCAACACTGCCAAGAATTTTACCATTATCCCAGTACTCTGCATTCCTGTTACTACTTCTGAAGTGAACTCCCTCTCACGTTTCTGCATTAAACTCCATTTGCCACTTCTCAGCCCAACTCTGCATCTTACCTATGTTCCTCTGTAACCTACACTTCGGCACTATGCACAACTCTGCCTACTTTAGTGTCGACCGCAAATGTACTAACACATCCTTCTACACCCACGTCCAGGTCATTTATAAAAATGACACACAGCAGTGGCCCCAAAACAGATCCTTGCGACACACCACTGGTAACTGAGCTCCAGGATGAACATTTCCCATCAACCACCACCCTCTGTCTTCTTCCAGCTAGCCAATTTCTGATCTAATTCGCTAAATCACCTTCAATCCCGAAACTATGTATATTGTGCAGTAGCCTACTGTGTGGAACCTTACCAGACGCCTTCCTGATATGCATATACACATCAACCACTTTACCTACATCCACCTGCTTTGTCACCTTCTCAAAGAACTCAATAAGGTTAGTGAGACACGACTTATCCTTCACAAAACCTTATTGACTATCCCTAATCAAATTATTCTTTTCCAGATGATTATAAATCCTATCTCTTATAACTTTCTCCAAAACCTTACCCACAACCAAAGTAAGGCCCACTGGCCTGTAATTACCATGGTTGTCCCGACTCCCCTTCTTAAACAGGGGAGCAACATTTGCTATCCTCCAGTCTTCTGACACTACTGTCGCCAATGACTCCATAAAGATCAAAGCCAAAGGCTCTGCAATCTCCTCCCTGGCTTCCTGGAAAATCTAAATCTCATCCAGCCCAGGGGGTCTTATTTATTTTCAGATCTTCCAAAATTGCTAAAACCACCTCTTTGTCTCACACAATCCCATCTAATCTATATTGGATTACAATCCCTGTATCTCTGTATACTCACAAACATTGCCCTTTTCCAATGTGACTACTAACGATTCAGCACTTCCCCTATGTCCTCAGATTCCGCACACAACTTCCAACTATCATCTTTGGCCTTAATCTTACTCTAGTCATTCCTTTATTCCCTTATACCTATAGAAGGCCTTAGGGTTTTACTTGATCCTATCTGCCAACAACTTCTCATGTTCCCTCCTAGCTCCTCTTAGCCCTTTTCTGGCTGACTTAGAGCTCTCAAGTGCTCTAACTGAGCCTTCATGCCTCACCCTCACATAAGCCGTCGCCTTCCGATTGACAAGAGCTTCGACTTCTGTAGTGAACTATGGCTCCCTCTCTTGACAATTACCTTCCTGCCTGATAGGCACACACTTATCAAGAACCAGCAGTAGCTGTTCCTTGAATAGGCTCCACATTTCAAGTGTATCTATCTCCTGCAGTGTCTTTCCCCATCGGATGCATCCTAAATCTTGCCTAATGGCATCGCAATTGCCTTTCCCCCAGTTGTACCTCTTTCCCTGTGGTATATACCTATCCCTGCCCATCGCTATTGTAAACATAACCCAGGGGACATAGCTTTAAATTGAGGGGTGATAGGTTTAGGACAGATATCAGGGGTAGTTTCTTTACTCAGAGAGTCGTAAGAGTGTGGAACGGCCTCCCTCCAACAGTAGTAGACTTGCCAATGTTAATGGGTGAGTGGGCATACATATAGATAACAATGGGACAGTGTAGGTTAGATAAGTGGGGGGTAGGAGTTGTGGGGAAAGAGGAAATTGGGGGGGGTGGAGTCTGTACTGAGGGGGAAGAACATTAAAATTGAACTCAGGCTCTCTTTGCCTTGGGGGGTGGGGGGGTGGGGAATGGATCTTCCTTGTATGAAGGGAGTGGAGATTTGGAACTCTCTTCCTCTCCCCTCCACCAACAGTAACATGTCGAGATCGGGAATGTTCACGTGGAAAAGTCTAAGTCTAACTTTGGTTGGGTCGGGGAGATTTTGGGTCATGATGCCAGGCGGGAGTTTGAAGTCGACGTGCTGATCAGCTGGGATTTCAGGGAAATGTCGAAACGAGATGGGCTGAATGGCCTCCTCCAGCTCCTGAGCCCAGTCCCAGGGACGAGGCCGGAACTTTCTGCAATCGGCTTTTCAGCATGTGGCAGATCTGAGCTCATGGTCAGGTTCCGATCAGTGCTGGCTCTGGCCCGCGATCTCTCTCTCTCTCTCTCTCTCTCTCTCTCTCTCCCAATATCGACCCTGAAACATCTCAAAACGCCCAGAAGAAAAGCAGTTGTTCAGGAGAGTCTTGGAAGAGGATGGAGGAGGTAGAGTCCCTGAGCTTGGAGCCTAGACATCCAGGCAACGGACAAAAGGAGGTTAGAGTTTGTGGGGCTGAAAGAGGGAGTGGGGTGGGGGAGCTGGGACACGAGGTTATTGGAGGGATTTGAACAAGGCTCAGCCCTGGTCGGGATTGAGAAAGGAGACACTGTAGGGCTTGTTGGTTGGTTTGCAATGCAGAGTTCCAATTCCCACACTGAGGTCACCTTAAAAAAGCATCTCCCTCGCCTGAGACACAGTGACCCTCAGGTTAAACCAACACCAGTCACCTCTCTCTCGTACGAAAGAGTAGCCTTATGGTGTGAGAGGACTACAGCGGCCTAACCTTTCACCCAAATATACAAATATACAAAGTTGGGTGGGCGTGAGTTTGTATCCGTCATGGCGGAGGCTGAAATGTGAATGGGATACAATTTGGCGACCATTTTTGTTGACGTTAGATAAACAACCTAATTTGGTTCACTGATCCATTTTATGTCTTTTTTTTAACCACGGCACGGTGGCACAGTGGTTAGCACTGCTGCCTCACAGCGCCTGAAGACCCGGGTTCAATTCCCGACTCAGGCGACTGACTGTGTGGAGTTTGCACGTTCTCCCCGTGTCTGCGTGGGTTTCCTCCGGGTGCTCCGGTTTCCTCCCACAGTCCAAAGATGTGCGGGTCAGGTGAATTGGCCATGCTAAATTGCCCGTAGTGTTAGGTAAGGGGTAATGTAGGGGTATGGGTGGGTTTCGCTTCGGCGGGTCGGTGTGGACTTGTTGGGCCGAAGGGCCTGTTTCCACACTGTAAGTCTAATCTAATCAAAGCAAGGCTCCGTGGACAACTTGGGATGATCCATGAATGAACGTAGGAAGAAGGCTGGCTGTACGTGAAGGGTGAACCTTTGCAGTCTGAGATTTCTGTCCAGAACCCCCTCACCCACCCCCCCCCCCCACCCCCCTCTCTGCGTGCCCATTTTTGGGACAATGTCAGGAGGTTATCACGAGGAGACGCTGCATGGATGAAGCAGCGGTCAGGTGATTTGGAGGCTGGCATTGCCAGTGTTGAATACGAGCGTCCGTATGAGTTGCCACAAGGCCCTGGGATGGAGATTCCTGGAGGGGTGTGTGGGGGAGGGGGAGGGGGAGGGGTGGTGCCCAGATTTCAGGAGGTCCTAAAGCCTCGGTAGAGAGGCCAAACATCGTCCACCGCCACCCCGGCCCGACTGCCCCATGGGGAAGACTCCCAATGAAACGAACGCAGACGGAGGGCTCCAAACCCTCCGAGAGACGACGGGAAAGTGGTGTCGGGGGTGGGGGGAGTGGAAGGTACACCCAAGGTGTGGGGAGAAAAGCTCCTGACCTCCCTCCCCACACACCCCCCCTCCTCCCACTGACCCCTTTCTCCACCTGGTCAGGAGCAACGGTGGGACCCCACTTGAAAAAAAAAGACCCGGGATGGAAGAGAGCCCACAAGGGGCCAAGGGAGGCTACTGGGACCCTGAGGGAGTAGGCACTCCCCTCCTCCCCACCCCCACTCCAATCTTACTCAGCCCTGCATTGAGTGTGGCACTGGTGGAGTGCAGCGTGGTCAGGCAGAGCCCGAGGAGCAGGAGAGTTGGCGTTGTGGGCAAGTCAGGGACGATGAAGGGCTCTTGCCCGAAACGCCAACTCTCCTGCTTCTCGGGTGCTGCCTGTCCAGCTGTGCTTTTCCAGCACCACCCTCCTCCTTCCACCTTGATGTCCAGTATCTGCACGCCCTCAGCTCCCCCCCCTTGC